>NC_134408.1:62173704-62258704 GCF_038048845.1 Mixophyes fleayi
ACTTTATTGCATTCCTCTGTACAGGCTATGAGTGAATTTAGCAGTTAATTAATGCTTTTTGCTTTCTTTCTGTCTAATTGTTGGCACTTTGTCCTGGCTACATTCCCATTGACCCTCTGCCACTAGGCCATGTGAGTGACGAGACAAGGTTCTTTGCTTACAGAATTTTGTTTGCCTGTGCTTAAAACCGCTTGTTAGAGTAGTGCAACAAAAGCATTGGAAATTTGGAGGAACCCCTACTTGCTACTTGGGTATCTATATTTAAATGGGGGGGGATGCAAAGTCGACAACACCTTCGACTCATATGTTGTAGTTGATGCTGTAATGAATCACAAGGCAGTCTCATGCCCAATGGATTTAACATGATTACATAGTTTAATTTCCGTGGGTTAGCAAGAAAGTGCCCGAATTTAACAACATTGATTTCAATCCTTTATGGTAGTTTTGGAACACAGATCTCTCTATGGCAAGTCTTATCTGCTTCTAGAACAGTCAATACAATTCTTTATAATACACTCTGGACCACTTTTGAGTTGAAATTCTATGACTCTGTGAGCAACAAATTCAAAGTATTCTAAAAGCATGTTCATATCTATGCTAAATTGAAATATGCAGCAAGCCTCTCATTGCAAGGTCACTTTGGCGGAGTCATTCTTGAATAAATTAACTTGAATGAAGTGGTTCTAGACCACAGGCCACTGCCCCAAATATAGTTATAATCCACCACTGCATAGAATAAGTGGAGACAAAGAAATGTTTTGAATAGCATGTTTAGCTTTTTGACTGCTCTTTAAATTTGAGGCAGATTATTGGATAATTTTAATTACTAGACAGATTTCTCTCTCACACACAGATGTAACTAGTCATTGAAGCAAATGTATGTTATTATTTTTTCCCTACCGGCTTGCAGACAAAACTGTTGTAGCGCACCAAACGTAAAAATTATTGTGAATCCATAATAATTCCTAATTATTAATAATGTATTTGAGTGTGTTGTAGTTCCTTTGTCTGCTTGAGGTCTGGGCTTGAGCAGAATTTCCTACCTGAGGCTGTAAGTAACTGACATCTGTGATTCTCTGCAGGTGTGCCTAGCATGCATGTCACCCAGATCACCATATGCTACTTTCAGCATGAGTGAAGTGTAGATGGGTTTATTTTATATATTTTTGCTCCCTTTTTACTTTGGGAATTTAGAAAAACTACTGCATCATATATTTGATGCAGAATATTAAGACTTTTTAAAGAACTCTATTTTAGTTTCAACAGCCTGCTAGCATCTTTGACCAAGTTTTAGTAAATAAAGAATTGTTTAAAAGCTGTAATTAAAGTTGAAATGTTTGATTTTTCTGTGGAGTAGCATTGTACTACTGATATTTAAGGAGTCTATTTATATATACATTTGTATGGCAGCTCTTAAAGAGAAAATAAAGCCACTATTTAACGTTTAACATGTCAAAGGCTGTGTATTACTGTACTGAATAGTATGCATGAAATGACTGGATTGCTTATACTCTGAGCCAGAGGCCACCAGGCAACCTAGGCTTTTGCTTAGAGCCTTGTGGTCCATCATGTTTGCGTCATATATCTTGATTATCATAAAATTTTGTAATCTGGTACCCTTCCCATCACATCCCAAATTGTTCTCATGTATGCACAGATCTCTCCTTCCCTTTTATCTCCTCGTCTCTTATTTTGTGTTTTATTTAAAAAAAAAAAAAAAGTAAATGACATTTCTATTTAATAAACAAACCTACCCCCCCCCCAGTTATTAGATTAAAAACATTCCCATTTAATAAGCAGGATTGGCCAGAATTCTTGGTCATTGTGGTCCAACATACATCTTCTGGAAAGGCGTCTCTTTTGGAGTTGGGTGGCTCTATGACCTTTTTATATTCTTCAGCCTTGGTATTATAGTGAACTATAGGCAGGGCCGGTGCTAGGGTCCACGGCGCCCTAGGCATTTTTAAAATATCGCCTCCCCCCTCACCCCGTCTCTCCTAACCTTGTCTCACCACCGCCGCCTCTCTGCTCCGCCTCCTCCCCTCCACTCACTGACGCTAGTAAGTGGAGGGGAGGAGACGGAGCAGAGAGGCGGCGGTGGTGACAAAATAGCCTCTCCCCCACCCCCCCCCCTCCCCGTGCATCTGAATGCTGTGCGGCGGCCGTGACAGGTATGGTCAGCGGTCGCCGCACAGTTTTAAAGTCATTTAGTATTCTGTGGCGCCCTCCAGAGCCCGGCGCCCTAGGCAAGTGCCTAACCTTGCCTAATGGGAGCGCCGGGCCTGACTATAGGGAGATAAAGTATTAGGAGGGGAGAGAAGATCCCTAGCACATAGCGTAAGGTGACTGGTCCCAAGGAAGGGGCCAGTCACCAGAAGCACAGGGATGGCTGCAAAGAAAAAAATGGCAGGTGGCTGTTGGACACTGGGATGATGAGTGCGGAATGTCTCACAGCAGCTCTGACTTTCATTGTCGTTCTGAGAGTCAATGTGGACCTGAGTTACTCCTCACTGACTTCTGAGCTAGCAAACCCCTTAGGATTTTGCCCTGGGCAGTGGTACACACCTCACCAAATGTGTTCTTGTTCTACATTTAACCATTCAGAAAAATAGTGCGTCTGAATAATGATTATTATTGTGTTGCTGCTCAGAGATCGTTGTATAGCTGTAACTGTGATATATTTAAATCACAACATTGGTTTCAAGCCACTTTTTGTGCACTCTGCAATATTGATACAGATATATATTTCAAAATTGTAATATATTTGTTAGAGATGAGCGCACTCGGATTTCCTGAATCCGAGCCCACCCGAACCTTGCCGATCCGAGTCGGATCCGAGACAGATCCGGGTATTCCCGCCAAATGAAAACTTGAAACCGAGGCTCGGAGTCATAATCCCGCTGTCGGATCTCGCGATACTCTGATCCTATAAATTCCCCACTAGTCGCCACCATCTTCACTCGGGCATTGATCAGGGTAGAGGGAAGGTGTGTAGGTGGTCCTCTGTTCTGGTAGATCTCGTGCTGTGCTGTGCTGTGCTGTGCTGTGTCAATTTTGAGTTCAGTGGTGCTGCTGGGTCCTGTGTGCTGTGTCCTGTTCAGTCCAGTGGTCCTGTGTCCTGTGTCCCGTGCTCTGTGCTTCTAAGGGCATAGTTATTTCCCCAATATTCCCAAGTGTTTAAAAAATTCAAAAAAAAGTTAATAAAAAAAATACACAAAACAAATTAATTTTTTTTTTAATTACAACAAAATTTGCTAAACCAATCCTGCAGTATAAGCCCATTGGTACTGCAATATTACCAAGTTCACACATTCAGCAGTAAAAGTCCAGTGGTACTGCTGCAATATTACAAAGTTCACACATTCTGCAGTATCAGTCCAGTGGTGCTGTGGTCTGTCAATTTTGAGTTCAGTGGTGCTGCTGGGTCCTGTGTGCTGTGTCCTGTTCAGTCCAGTGGTCCTGTGTCCTGTGCTCTGTGCTTCTAAGGGCATAGTTATTTCCTCAATAAGTGTTTAAAAAATGTAAAAAAAGTTATAAAAAAAAAAAATACAAAAAAATAATTTAAAAAAAATGTAATTAATTTGCAAAACCAATCCTGCAGTATAAGCCCATTGGTACTGCAATATTACCAAGTTAACACATTCTGCAGTATCTTGTGCTACATATAATGGAGAGCAAAAATTTGGAGGATAAAGTAGGGAAAGATCAAGACCCACTTCCTCCTAATGCTGAAGCTGCTGCCACTAGTCATGACATAGACGATGAAATGCCATCAACGTCGTCTTCCAAGCCCGATGCCCAATCTCCTAGTACAGGGCATGTAAAATCCAAAAAGCCACTGTATGAATCCACTGCAGATGATTTCGATGGTTTTTCAGGAATCAGTGGGAAATAGATATTGGCCCTTTATCAGACAAGGAGTGGGAAATGGTTACAGACAGTACTAAAGGTTATACTTCATCATTAAAATTTCAACAAATACAGGTGTTTATCTTACACAGGGCCTACTTTACCCCTATTAGATTGCCAAAATTTCGCCCGGATGCTACCCCTAACTGTCCGAAATGCAATTCGATCAATGCTAACTTTTGGCACCTTCTATGGGAGTGTTCATGTATACAAATCTTCTGGCGAAGGATCAGGAGATGTATTCAGGTTACTGGAATTGAAGTGTCTCTTAGTTCACCGGCCACTTGTCTCTTTGGGCTCCGATTGAAGGGGAAAGTTGATAAATTGACAAAAATGTACATTTCACAGTTATTGATGTTGGCTAAGGTCTGTATAGCGAGGCTGTGGTTGGCCCCGACGAGTCCCACGGTTAAAAATTGGAAGGCACTGGTCCAAACCACCATAAGGCACGAGAAATTTGTTTATACTAGCAGACAGGCTCTGAAGGAATTTGAGAATATATGGTACAGATGGTTAGATTCTCCATTCTATCCTATGTCATCTAGTACAGATGCTCTATCTACTTAAATGTATGGCTACCGCAGTTCTTATAATAAGTATCTGAGTCCATGTAATAAACCCTGCATGTGTAACATACTTATGTATAAGCATTTACGATGTATGATCCTGAATAAATATAGCACATTTATTATTATTATGCTTTAATGTAATCTTGTAAATTCCGTCATTTAATTCCGATATGTATGCGATTGTTTTTCTTTTCTTTTTGTTGCTTAGTATGTTTATATCTTAAAAAATTTCAATAAAAATACTGGATTTAAAAAAAAAAAATCCAAAGAGCCCAAGTTCTCAAAAAATAGCAAAAAGAGAAACTTAAAATCATCTGAGGAGAAACGTAAAGTTGGCAATATGCCATTTACAACAGGCAGAATTCAATTTTACTCCGCACCAAGCTGACAAACCCCTTATATATTAATTTGGTATTTATAGCTTGATATCTAAGGGGAGGTGCTCCTGTACTCACATATCAATATTGTAAATGTCAAAGAAGAGAGAAAGAGAAAATAGTACTGACGGAGCACTCTTTGGACCAGATAATTAGATATTGGTATCAGTCTATAATATAAAATCAACAATCTTTATTGGTATATATTAAAATAATCAAAGCGAAATATTAAAAAGTGATATAATTGTTATGAACCAAATAGATAACAGTTAAGAAGTAGATGAACTACTGCGCTGGCTTGCTGTTATAAGGTAATTCATTAAGGCTGATAGAGAACATTATTATAACCTGACTTTTACAATATTAATATGCCATTTACGACACGTAGTGGCAAGGAATGGCTTAGGCCCTGGCCCGTGTTCATGACTAGTGGTCCAGCTTCACCCAAGGATCTTGGTCCTCCTCCTCCTCCCCCCCCCCCCTACAAAAAATTGAAGAGAGTTATGCTGTCAGCAACAAAACAGCAAACAACTCTGCCTTCTAAAGAGAAATTATCACAAATCCCCAAGGCGAGTCCAAGGGTGTTGGTGGTTGTCAAGCCTGACCTTCCCATCACTGTACGGGAAGAGGTGGTTCGGGAGGAGGCTATTGATGATGTAGCTGGCGCTGTGGAGGAACTTGATGATGATGATGGTGATGTTATTGTAAATGAGGCACCAGGGGGGGAAACAGCTGATGTCCATGGGATGAAAAAGCCCATCGTCATGCCTGGTCAGAAGACCAAAAAATGCACCTCTTCGGTCTGGAGTTATTTTTATCCAAATCCAGACAACCAATGTATGGCCATATGTAGCTTATGTAAAGCTCAAATAAGCTGGGGTAAGGATCTTGCCCACCTAGGGACATCCCTCCTTATACGTCACCTGAATAACCTTCATAGTTCAGTGGTTAGTTCAGGAACTGGGGCTAGGACCGTCATCGGTACAGGGACACCTAAATCCCGTGGTCCAGTTGGATACACACCAGCAACACCCTCCTCGTCAACTTCCTCCACGATCTCCATCAGATTGAGTCCTGCAGCCCAAGTCAGCAGCCAGACTGAGTCCTCTCCAATACGGGATTCATCCGAGGAATCCTGCAGCGGTACGCCTACTACTGCCACTGCTGCTGTTGCTGCTGTTAGTTGGTCGTCTTCCCAGAGGGGAAGTCGTAAGACCGCTAAGTCTTTCACAAAACAATTGACCGTCCACCAGTCGTTTGCCATGACCACAAAATACAATAGTAGTCACCCTATTGCAAAGCGTATAACTGCGGCTGTAACTGCAATGTTGGTGTTAGATGTGCGCCCGGTGTCCGCCATCAGTGGAGTGGGATTTAGAGGGTTGATGGAGGTATTGTGTCCTCGGTACCAAATCCCGTCGAGATTCCACTAGGCAGGCGATACCAAAAATGTACAGAGAAGTACGATTAAGTGTCCTCAGTGCTCTAAAAAATGCGGTTGTACCCACTGTCCACTTAACCACGGACATGTGGACAAGTGGTTCTGGGCAAACAAAGGACTATGACTGTGACAGCCCACTGGGTAGATGCATCCCCTTCCGCAGCAACAGCTGCATCAGTAGCAGCATGTACAAAATGGCTGCTCGTGCAAAGGCAGGCAACATTGTGTATTACAGGCTTTAATAAGAGGCACAACGCTGACAACATATTAGAGAAACTGAGGGAAATTATCTCCCAGTGGCTTACCCCACTTACTCTCATGGGGATTTGTGCTGTCAGACAATGCCAGTAACATTGTGCGGGCATTAAATATGGGCAATTTCCAGCACGTCCCATGTTTTGCCCACACCATTAATTTGGTGGTGCAGCATTACCTCAAGAGTGACAGGGGAGTGCAGGAGATGCTTGCGGTGGCGCGCAAAAATTGCTGGACACTTTCGGCATTCAGCCAGTGCCTACCGCAGACTTAGAGGCACATCAAAAAACCATGAACCTGCCCTGCCATCACCTCAAACAAGAGGTTGTGACACGCTGGAACTCCACCCTCTATATGCTGCAAAGGATGGAGGAGCAGCAAAAGGCCATTCAGGCCTACACAGCCACCTACGACATAGGCAAAGGAGTGGGGATGCGCTTGAGTCAAGCGCAGTGGAGACTGATTTCCGTGTTGTGCAAGGTTCTGCAGCCATTTGAACTTGCCACACGAGAAGTCAGTTCCGACACTGCCAGCTTGAGTCAGGTCATTCCCCTGATCAGGCTGTTGCAGAAGCAGCTGGAGAAAGTGAGGGAGGAGTTGGTAAACCATTGTGATTACACCAAGCATGTAGCTCTTGTGGATGTAGCCCTTCGTACGCTTTGCCAGGATCCGAGGGTGGTCACTCTTTTAAAGTCAGAGGAATACATTCTGGCCACCGTGCTTGATCCTCGGTTTAAAGCGTATGTTGTGTCTCTGTTTCCGGCGGACACAAGTCTACAGCGGTACAAAGACCTTCTGGTCAGGAGATTGTCCTCTGAAGAGGACAGTGACATGCCAACAGCTCCACCCTCATTTTCTTCCACATCTATGGCTGCGAGGAAAAAGCTTAGTTTTCCTAAAAGAGCCGCTGGCGGGGATGCTGATAACATCTGGTCTGGACTGAAGGACCTGCCAACCATTGCAGACATGTCTACTGTCGCTGCATTGGATGCTGTCACAATTGAAAAAATGGTGGAGGATTATTTTGCTGACACCATCCAAATAGACATGTCAGACAGTCCATATTGTTACTGGCAGGAAAAAAAGGCAGTTTGGAAGCCCCTGTACAAACTGGCTCTATTTTACCTGAGTTGTCCCCCCTCCAGTGTGTACTCGGAAAGAGTTTTTAGTGCAGCGGGGAACCTGGTCAGTGAGCGGCGAAGGAGGTTGCTTCCTCACAACGTTGAAAAAAATGATGTTTATAAAAATGAATAATCAATTCCTCAATGAAGTACAGCACTGCCCTCCAGATAGTACAGAGGGACCTGTGGTTGTGGAGTCCAGCGGGGACGAATTGATAATGTGTGAGGAGGAGGAAGTACACACTGTAGAGGGAGAGGAATCAGAGGTTGAGGATGACATCTTTCCTCAGTAGAGCCTGTTTAGTTTGTACAGGGAGAGATGAATTGTTTTTTTGGTGTGGGGGCCCAAACAAACTAATCATTTCAGCCACAGTAGTTTGGTAGGCCCTGTCGCTGAAATGATTGGTTTGTTAAAGTGTGCATGTCCTATTTCAACAACATAAGGGTGGGTGGAAGGGCCCAAGGACAATTCCATCTTGCAACTCTTTTTTTGGCATTATGTGACCATTCAACAGTCGTTTGCCATGTTCAAAAAGTAAAAGAAAATGTCAACAAATTAAAAAAATTAAATCAAAAGTTAAATGCCCTGTTATTATTTAAAACAAGAGGTATTGACGTGCTAGAATTAGTGTAGTGTTAATATGTTATAAACACTACACTTGGAACTTGGAGGAGATATTGTGGCCCCGGTACCAAATTTAGTACCGGGGCCACCCCACTACGCAGTCCAGATATTTGTTTGGTGGAATTCTGACCAGTTGAGGGTGTATTTATTCTATTGTGGCCCCGGTATCAAATTGGGTACTGGGGCCACCCCACTACGCAGTCCAGATATTTGTTTGGTGGAATTCTGACCAGTTGAGGGTGTATTTATTATATTGTGGCCCCGGTATCAAATTGGGTACCGGGGCCACCCCACTACGCAGTTCAGATATTTGTTTGGTGGAATTCTGACCAGTTGAGGGTGTATTTATTATATTGTGGCCCCGGTATCAAATTGGGTACCGGGGCCATCCCACTACGCAGTCCAGATTTTTTTTGGGGGGAATTCAGAGTCGTGGAGGGTTTTTTATTAATTATATTGTGGTGACCACTCCTCTACGCAGTCCAGGTACATTATTCTGTGCGATTCAGACCAGTTGATGGTTTTCTTATTATATTGTGGTGACCACTCCTCTACGCAGTCCAGATACATTTATTGGTGCGAATCATACGAGTTCAGGGTTTTTAAATTATATTGTGGTGACCACTCCTCTACGCAGTCCAGATACATTTATTGGTGCGAATCATACGAGTTCAGGGTTTTTAAATTATATTGTGGTGACCACTCCACTACGCAGTCCAGAAAAATACCTTGTTGCAACGTTTTGGACTAATAACTATATTGTGAGGTGTTCAGAATACACTGTAAATTAGTGGAAATGCTTGTTATTGAATGTTATTGAGGTTAATAATAGCGTAGGAGTGAAAATAAGCCCAAAAACTTGATTTTTGCACTTTTTTTATGCTTTTTTCAAAAAAAATCCGAATCCAAAACCTTAAATCCGAACCAAAACCTTTCGGCAGGTGTTTTGCGAAACAAATCCGAACCAAAAACATCACGAAAATCCGAATCCAAAACACGAGACACCAAAAGTCGTCGGTGCACATCCCTAATATTTGTATGAGTATTCCATTGCCTCTGTGAATTGTGTGAACACCATTTCCTTCATGAACACGTCTGTTTGAGTGTTTTTAGGACTGAGTGTTTTGAGTTTGCATCTTCATATTTTAAGTCTTTAATAGCAATATGTTTGGTTTTTTTGTAAATTCATGAATTATTTTATTGTACCAGTCCTCAAGTATCCTATAAATCACTGTACAAGATATGTCTTCTGTTTGCCAATTTCAAAATGCCCATTGTTCTAGTAATCCGGTAATCTTTAAAATGCTGTTTTTTTGAACTCTGTTGACAGTTTTGATGCATTTGAATATTTATATCATGTCGCCTCTGTCCATGATCTCAGCTTAATGGTTGAGTAACCTCCCCCCCCCTCCCAGTCACCCATTTCTTGGCTCCCTTCTGTTGATGTCTATTAGTATAATTACTGTAGCCTCCTCTCCCTCCCCTCTGTGGTTTGTGTAAATTAATAATCTGTAACTCTTCGGTATTTCTGAGTTCACCTCACCTTGTTTTTTGTAGCCTCCTTTCCGCCCCTTTGTTTTCTGTAGCCTCCTTTCCGCCCCTTTGTTTTCTGTAGCCTCCTTTCCGCCCCTTGTTTTCTGTAGCCTCCTTTCCGCCCCTTTGTTTTCTGTAGCCTCCTTTCCGCCCCTTTGTTTTCTGTAGCCTCCTTTCCGCCCCTTTGTTTTCTGTAGCCTCCTTTCCGCCCCTTGTTTTCTGTAGCCTCCTTTCCGCCCCTTGTTTTCTGTAGCCTCCTTTCCGCCCCTTGTTTTCTGTAGCCTCCTTTCCGCCCCTTGTTTTCTGTAGCCTCCTTTCCGCCCCTTGTTTTCTGTAGCCTCCTTTCCGCCCCTTGTTTTCTGTAGCCTCCTTTCCGCCCCTTGTTTTCTGTAGCCTCCTTTCCGCCCCTTGTTTTCTGTAGCCTCCTTTCCGCCCCTTGTTTTCTGTAGCCTCCTTTCCGCCCCTTGTTTTCTGTAGCCTCCTTTCCGCCCCTTGTTTTCTGTAGCCTCCTTTCCGCCCCTTGTTTTCTGTAGCCTCCTTTCCACCCTCCATCCCTTGTTTTCTGTAGCCTCCTTTCCACCCTCCATCCCTTGTTTTCTGTAGCCTCCTTTCCACCCTCCATCCCTTGTTTTCTGTAGCCTCCTTTCCACCCTCCATCCCTTGTTTTCTGTAGCCTCCTTTCCACCCTCCATCCCTTGTTTTCTGTAGCCTCCTTTCCACCCTCCATCCCTTGTTTTCTGTAGCCTCCATTTCCTCTTCTCTCCTTGCTTCTTTGCTGGCTACCTGACCCCTCTCTGCTCTTCTCCACTGACAGTGTTGGGATGTCTGTGTGTTTTAATAAAGTATAATTTTAAATAAGTAGCTAGGCTGTGTGAGAAATATATAACATATAAAAAAAAATCACATTAGAATGTTTTTATTGCATTTTATGCAAGTACAATTTATTTCCTTTAAAATATAAACAAAAAAATCTTTTGGTTATGAATATATATAATGCCATAGTTCTATTGTGCAAAATAAATTCTGTTGTGTTTTATTTCATATACCTAAATTCTTGCTTTGTGCCCCATCACTTCTATCGTATATTGTATCACTGGGTGGACCAGTGCAGATCTCGGTATTGCATATCTTGGCTAACAATATTCTGATCAGCGTAGTGGATCCAAACACTGAGGGGCATAGCCAGTGATGTTACATTAAACATAATTGACTTTTTATGTTTTTTTGCCATGTTTACTTTTTGCTTTATATTGGAACTCTCTTACTTGTGTTTTTTTTGTGATGGAGACTGAAGAATATACTCCACAGCACTTGAATTTTATTTTATTTTTATTTTTTACAAAACTGTGGTGGAAAGTAACGCCAAGACTGAATGGTGCATTTTACATGAGTGATTCATATTGTTTTAACTTGTTTTGCTTAGCTATCCTTTGAGCAATCAAGGTTTTTAGTGTAACCTATTGGTAATAGAGTGTACTTTTCTGTCTAGATCTCCTAGAAAAGTCCAGGGTTGTCAGACAGCCAAGAGGTGAAAGAAATTTTCATATCTTTTATCAGATGTTGTCTGGAGCCTCTGAGGATCTTCTAAGTAAGTATATTTGTGATCATGAAATCAACTTTTATTTAAATAAAATATAATACACTCCAAACCAGATTTTGTTTTCCTTTTATACACATAACCAGTTTGCATTGTTTAATGTACTGTATGCAAGCTGACTCCTTTGTGCCACATCTACCCAAAATTAATAATAAGATTCAACTAATTCACCACAGTCGTACCAAGCTTACTTTGAATTTCTATATCAAATTTTAATTTTGCATTTGTAATTAATTTAGATTATCTCATGGTCACGTCAGAAATTAAGATGCGCTGGGTATAAGACAAGCTGGGGCCTCTGCTGTGCATCACGACTTATATGCGGCCCTGCTGTAAGGTATAGGGTAAGCCATTCTGGGAGAGCGCCTTGTAAAGTTCAACAGAAAGCTGAGCTATTGGCATAGATCACACTCTATACTGGTTGCTCTTTCCCAAGCAAGACTAATAAGCATCCAAAGGAAATCAATTCTATAGACCTTCTGTCAATAGCTATGTGTGAAATGTTTTTCTTCTATTTTGTCCTTTTTTTTTTTTTTTTTTTTTTTTTTTTTTTTTTATTAATACAGTGCAGAAAAGTTAAAATCATATTTTTTACAGGTAAACTGAAACTTGAACGTGATTTTAGCAAATACAACTATCTAAGCTTGGATTCTGCCAAAGTGAATGGTGTGGATGATGCATCAAACTTCAGAACTGTCAGGGTAAGGGATGGAATGTTCCATAAGGTTTCAAGCTGTGACATAATTACACTTATTGTTGTATATACAACGTGAGTAGCTTAAGAAAATACTTAGAGATCAATTCACCAAAGATTACAATCTGATATTGTTTGGCATTCACAGAGATAAAAAAATGTGAAGTACTACCTATTTGGGGAGTTCTGCTCGCCAAATCCAATGGATCCTTCGAAACCGTAACTGCACTCACGGTTGCCTAACTTATTAGTGTTTGGTGACCTATCTCACCATGCAAATGAGAGGTTTGTGAGGAAAAGATTTAGACAACCCTTCTGCACCCCAAGTATGTAGAGCTCCACATCTTAAAATTTAGCATTGACTTGCGTTAAGGTTTGGGCTGATATACTCTTTAAGTTCATATACCCCACATTTATCTCAAAATATGATGCATATAGCTCCATGTGGACTGTAACCCAAAGCAAATATCTGACTGTTTTCTATGACTTGCTTGCTATTTGCACAATTACCTTTTTAACATAGATAACTATAAAAGATAAAAAAGAAATGATGTTTAAACTAATGAAAAGGGGTTTAAATATATAACAATATGGCATAATCTAATCTCCTTGTTTAGCTGCATCACATATTAGGGCTAGCATATTTTTTTAGGCAGCAACTGAAGCCTAGATGAAAACAAGTATTCTCTCATCTGTTTGCCATCCTTAGCTTTTTGGGTACTAAATGCTGCTATGAATGTCTATTCTCACTTGCTCTGTTTATCCTAATGCCTCGAGAGTCTGAATTTTAGAAAAAAAAGGCATCCAGAGTTTAAGATTTTTAGTGGCAAAATGAGTTTGGTATGCAAACTCCACAATACATTGTGTGTGTGTGTGTGTATATATATATATATATATATATATATATATATATATATATATATATATGTGTGTATATATGTATATATATATATATATGTGTGTGTGTTTTATGTTGTGGGAAATCACATGTTCTTGCTATGCCATTTGCTTCAAGAAGAGTACAACATCACAATCAGCATAATGACAGCACTGCAGTACTTATCTAAGGTCTTTCTTATGGTTACAGCACTTCTATTAGAAAGCCATTTGTGGCATAATTATGTTGTTTTTGTCCTTTTATAAAATAGGCTGCATGTTTACAGTGAGCTACCTGGCATTGCCAGTTAATCTGTACGTTTTCATGAGCTGCCCCTAAGTGGAGCCCAGGGGCCTGGGAGTAGATAAAGGCACTCAAAGGAGAGTACTGATAGCACAGTAAAGGCAATTTATGGTGAAAAATAAATACATTAAAACTGCATACTTAAGTGATAATTAAGTCTTTTATCTGGATGTGTCTCTCTGCTTCCCATCTGCATAATGCCAAAGGTATGGATCTCTAGAGAGAAAAGGGCAAAATAAGACTACTTCTGTAGTATTTTAGAACAGTTTGTATATAAAACTGTGTACTTAAATATAATCTATAAGGAACTATCGGTATAGCCATTTGGATCATAATCCTTCTGGCATCTGTATTCAGCTTCACAAGTTTCTAAGCATAAAATGAACAGGGACAAAACGACCACTCGTGTATTATACATAAAAAAAAATATATAAAAAAGGATTAAAACGCCATGTCTATCGGTGGTATTGTAATCATCATCAGTTTTTTATATAGCTCCACTAATTCTGCAGCGCTGTACAGAGAATTCCTCACTTAGATCAGTCCCTGCCCCATTGGAGCTTGCAACCTAAATTTCCTAACATATACACACACCGGCCGAGAGACTAAGGTCAATTTGATAGTATGTTTTTGTAGTGTCTGAGGAATCTGGAGCACCCGGAGAAAACCCAAGCAAACATAGGGAGAACATACAAGCTGCACACAAATAAAGCTTTGATCTGAAATTGAATTTATAACCCCAATGTTGTGTGGCAGAAGTTCTAACCACTATTCTAGCATGTACAGCCCCAAAATGACCTAGATTGAAGTAGTCAAATGGATTTCTAAGCTATTGTTCCCAAAAGAGTCTTCGTAACAACTGCCTTATTTTAGAGTTAAGGGTAAATTCACAGGTGCAATTTTGGCAATACCATTTTGCAACGGAGAGCAATTTTTAAATGTGCAGACAGATTTAGACTGGGTAGGTGGTGGTGGTGGTGGTGGTGGGTGGGTGTAATTGCTATCCTAACTCAAATTTATATAATAGTGTAAAAATAGGGCAGATCAGTATTTGTGTGCTATGTGTAAAAGCAGGCAGTATTTTCCATGCATATGCCAAAAAATTGCATTTGCACCCCTTGTATCACAACAACATGGTTTGTCTGTGTGCAAATTTGCACCTTTTAGCTGGATTTGTTCCTAACCCTTTGGAGCAAATGTAGCAATCTGTGTTTTTTTTTTTAAGACCGACAATTTTTGACAACTTGCCATCATTATTTAAAACTGTAATTTTATTAAAGGTAAAGACCATTGTTTTAAATAATGATGGCAAATCTTACAGAATCGGCTGTTTTAAGTAACCGCCTATAGTTATATTTACCTCATAGTCTTTGTTCTATTTTTAAAGTGCAACATCTTAGCATGGCATGTTTTGTGTTTATTATTTTTGTTTTGTTATTTTAAATGCACTTTAGTGTTGGATAATGCTTTGGTATTTTTATTGTTTATAGAGCGCCACTATATTACAAAAGCTGAGGTGGTGCAGTGTACTTTAATGAATTTGTCAAATGTAGGAAAAATGTTTTATTACAACCAATGGTGCTGTGTGGGATTGTGTGGAGATTGGCATGGTGTGTGTGTGTGTGTGTGTGTGTGTGTGTGTGTGTGTGTGTAGAACTGTGAAAGGGGTAGATTTTGACATGAATACTATTCGATTATTGATAATTCGTTATTGCTGAAGCGTTTATGGGCTGATGCTAGTTTTTTGAATATTTGATCTGAGACGTTATTGTAATAAATATTATAGTAGTGTAATACATAGTTGCCTGCTATCACGGAATGTCCGGGAGACTCCCGCATTTCTGGGGGAGCAGGGCAACCTCCCGGCTCTCGTCCCAGCAATAGATTGGTGGGGGGAGCTTAATGACACAAATATTGCATCAACTTAGCCCCGCCCCCTGCTGTAATTGACCAAATTTGTGACATTCGTTTGGGGGGCGGTGCCAAAATGATGTGATTTGTCAAGCCTGCCCCCACATGCCTACCTCACCCAGGATCTCCCTGAAGCCAACGAGGAAAAATTGCCAAGTATAGTGTAATATACTAACTTATCTAGGAAATACAAGTGGTGGATAAAGTAATAGAAACACCCTGTATTAGTGGCACTGAATTTCTGGTCTTATTGCAACATTAAAATAACTTGTTTTGATTGTTTTTGTGTTATTTTTATATCTTATATAGCACCAGAATCAAAGCGTTCATTTTATGTGTAAATGTCTATATTGGAATAGTTTTATTCTTGCCCAGTTTAAAATTAAGTTTGACTCTTGGGTAACATTCTATCTCTTTTCCCAGAATGCTATGCAGATTGTAGGTTTTATGGAACATGAAACACAGTCCGTCTTAGAGGTTGTAGCTGCAGTGTTAAAACTGGGAAACATAGAGTTCAAGCCAGAATCTCGTGTCAATGGCCTGGATGAAAGTAAAATTAAGGATAAAAATGGTAAGGACACTGTATAAATTATACAACTCTGAGACCCTTTAATAATTTAAACAAAAAAAATGTGATCTTTAAACAAGTAGACTTTGTTTTCATTAAGTGATCCAGTAAATGAAAATTATAGCTTAAAGGCTGTACTTCCTGGAGAACAAATTACAGCTTTTAGAGAGACACAGTTAACTTTTCAGCAAACAAATAAGGAGCTTGTTTTAAGAAATAATTAAGTGGGTGTGGTACTTGGCTATTCATTTTCAAAGTGACCACATCAGGACCACAGACAATAGAATACCCTGAGGAAAGAATGCTTTGTAAACCTTAGCATGCCTTTTTTGTCAGATTTTAAATTAAACAAAAATGTCCATAGGGAGAAAAAAAGGTGCATGTTGGTACTTGAAGAGCCCTTCCTTTATTGTCATGCTGAGTCAATTGACATTGATGACAGTGATAAGTTGGTGACTTGCTATCCTTACTGGACGCTCCCAACCATTCCTAAATATGGCACTGACGTGTGTGTGAATTGAGTCACTTTCAGGTGATTCAGCTCTCAGAGACTGTTGCCTTCCACATTTTATACATTGATTTATCATATCTAAATAATAGCAAGAAAGAAAGCTACTTTTTGTATGATGTTTCAGTTCTCCAGTTTTCACTCATTCTCAAGACTATTAAAAATGAACCTGTATTTAGGAAACAATGCCTATGCTTCCAAAATGACAATCAATATTTATCAGAATTTTATTTATTTCCCATTAAGGGATCTGGCATCCATTTTAACCAAATATGTCATTGCAGGATGTGTCTTAATGCACCGACATAATCACTCTATTGTGATCAGTTGATATGCACAGTAGAAATAGCTTGGTACTAAAAATATAAGTAATAAACGGTAACACCTCTGGACTTTAAAAATTGACTGTGCTACACAAGGCAAGACCGTAAATACTTAGCACTGTGTATTACATAGTACGTAGAAGAACAGGTCGACATAAACTAGTAAACATTTAACTTGCCATTTTGGTATAATGAAATAGTTAATACATGGCAATCAAATAGACAGACACATTTAAAAAATAAGTAATTTGCCTGATTTCATAAGAATATTTCAATACATTGTTGTTAATGTTTCTGGCCAGGAAAATAAGCATTTATCAACTACTTACATGCTGGAAATTTCAGATGACCTGAAAAGATCTTGTTTGGGTGCTGAAATCTCTCCCTCTACCCTATTCACTACCACAAATCTTTACAGAAAGCCACTACTGCTAGTATTTTTTTTTATTTTCTGTTAACTCTAAGGGTAGTGTCAGATGGGCGCTTTAAATTTTAGAACTTTTCCAGCTACAAAATCACTAGTGTTTATCATGCTCAATTGCTCCATGCTGTCACATTGCAGTGATCAGGAACACTTTCCCCCTCCACCACCCTCCCTGGCATACACTACATTGTTTAATCACTCCTGTGTAACACAAGAGAAATTGAGCAGTATGAAAGCTAGTGGTTTAATAGCTAGGAAAGGGTTAACGCTGAAAGTGCCTGTCTTTCAGGACTTCTAGTGCTGCAAAGGAGATGGCGAGTTTACAAGAAGGCAGCAGATAAATGAAAAATAAAATGTTTGCAAACCATCTGATACTTAGCTAGAGAATAGCATTTTTTGCCAGTTATTTTATTTTATAATGTTGTATACATTTTAGTACAGGGTAGTGTTCTGTATTCAACTTTAAATAACATTAAGATGATCTTGACTAATGGAATTGAGCTTGCCCTAAACAATGTGACTTGGGCAGTCAACTATTGGTACAGAATAAAACACTGCATTGACTTAATATACAATTCCTCTGGCTACATACTGTATATATTTGTAAATCTCTGTTCATGAGAATTGCTAATAATGGTGACGTTATGGCATGTTTTACTGAGTGTATGGATAACTAAAAATTGAGGTGAAACCTCCATGCAGGAAACTATTTGTATAATTTTGGTCTGACTGAAAGTATACTTCTATCCCAAGCCTACTTATGATCATTTTCTACCTCATTCATTCATTCATTCAATGTTATGTGCTACATGAAACTTAGATGATGTAACATATAAGGGACAGATTTGAGAAATCTTGTTCTATAGAATAAACACATCCAAAGTTTAAGTTGGAATCTTCTCATTTTGTTATTTAGATTTAAATATTATTCTCATTTGTTAGGAGCAAACTTTTGTTCTTGCTAACATGATTTGTCATTCATTTATTTATAAACATAAATGACTTGCAGAGCTGAAGGAAATATGTGAGCTCACAGGCATTGATCAAGGTGTGCTAGAACGGGCTTTCAGTTTCCGGACAGTGGAAGCCAAGCAAGAAAAGGTCTCGACCACCCTCAACGTTGCCCAGGTTAGTTATTTACCATTGAAATGTATTTATTTCAGTATTTATTACAAGCAAAAGTGTGTGTTATAATTACACTTGGGGGCAGATTCCATTGTCTGCGTTGTTCTTCAGAAAAACAAGGCCCTGGGATTTGACAGAAACGATCTGTTGATTTTATTCTCACGGCTTATAGAGCTGAGAGCAAAATTCAGCTGAGAAATTACCGTACTTACGGTAATAATGCTCAGGACGTTGTTCTAAAGAACAATGTGGCTAATTGAATATGCCCCAATGTATGAGTCTTTGTGAGGGCGAGTGTGTGTGGCTGGATACGAACAAAATTAGAACTGTTTGAGATGGTTGAGGTGCATGGACCCAGAGACATACAATTGTGCACTGATCTGAAATGGAACTGCCCAAACATAGTGGATAGAAATCCAATTGCAGTGTAGCGAAAAGCCCAAATGGCATCCACCGCACAGTGCCAGAGGAGCGGAAGCCTCCAGAGCAGTTGGCCCTTACATCGCTGTCCCCCCTCCCCTACAGCCGTATGTGCTGTCATGGTGGGAGTTGCACCACCAGATAGGTTATATCCAATTAGAGACAGTGTATATTGCAGGTATGTGACTGTTTACATAGAAAGACATAAATCTATAGTCACACAGTTTTCTTGTGGATTGCCCTAATATTGGACTGCAATGATGCTATTAAGTGTGCAGGTATGTGAATGCATAGGAAGACATAAATGTATAATCACATAGTTTTCTGTGCTCTTTTCTAAAGTTCCTTCTGCTATATTTTTCATCCAGGCATATTATGCACGTGATGCACTGGCTAAAAACATGTACAGCAGACTTTTTTCCTGGCTTGTCAACCGAATAAATGAGAGTATTAAGGTACTGTATATGTGCTCTTTTCACTGTTTCACAAAATAGTTCAAATATATTGAAAATTTAGACATTGTATTGTTACAAAACATTTAGTCACGGTGTGCGCCATAATTTAATAAACCTGCCTTGTCCTGTTGTTAATACCTCCTAATGCTAACACTGTTTCTTAATAGTACATAATAGCAACATTGAATGTCTGGGTAAGAAATGTTTATGCTGTCACATAGGTGAAGATTACTAACCTGTGGTTTGATCAAACTGCAGGTTTTAAAAGGCTTTGATGTATACCATGTGATTTACTAAAGGCTAAGCCGCCCAATTAAACACATTATTTTAAACTGCAAGGTTTAAAACCACAATTCTGATTTTTATACATGGACAGTAAGCTGTGCTTCTGACAGTCGAAATAAGTCAAACAGCTTACATTTTAAATAAATCTACTTTAAGTTTTCTCAAAGCCCAGACTACTCCTCATTGGTACTGGTCCTCTAGAATGGGGCCTGAAAAAATTATGGAGACTACACACCTAGAGAGTACCGGACCACTGCTGAGTAGTGCTGAACTTCTCCTGGTAGCAGTGGCCAGTGGGTACCAGGGTAATACACTCAAAATATAGTGCACACTCTTTTGCCTCTAGAAGTGTCAACATGAACATGTGCTCTTGCCATAAGAGAATGAACTACAAGTCTTGCTGCAGTAGATAAATAATAGTCCCCTTCTAGTATATTAAAGCAATAAAAGTACACCCGTAGTATTAAAAAAAAATATATATATTAATGCCCCCTGATTATAAAAAATAAATACATTACTATTGCTGCCTTAATTAATAAGTTGTATATTAAAGCAAAGATAATTCCCCCATAGTATTAGAAAAATAATAGTGCCCCCAGTAGTTTGTAAAAAATGATTGTGCCTCTAGTTTTACAACATATTATTTAATGCCCCTTGGTATAAAACAATAAATTACTATTCCCGCCTAATACATTAAGGGCCCCATCATTTTTAATTAAATGGTGCCTCCCTAATATATACTTTGCTAAAATCTTCTTCCCTTCTTGGTCCCACGTTACCCAAAGTAAAGATGGATATATGTGATAAAAAAACCCACCATATTGATTGAATGGAAAGCTCCAGAGGAGCACCTGTCTAACACAAGTAGACAGTTGAGAGACCACTTCTGATCAGCTGCCCGAATACAATTTAGGGGGCTTGCAAACCACAACACATCAGACGTGTTTTCAGCCTCTAAACCATAGGATAATAGATCCTGTGGTTTTGATCCAATGTATGGCGGTTTGAGAACCATCATTTTCTGCTAGTTTTCAGAATGTACTGTACACATGTATTCACATCACTAAGTACCTGCATTTAGAAATTGCCAACAATTTATACTACAACTGTTGCTAAAATACAGCCTTGAAACTTGTTTCTTTGAAAAAGATATTGGGATGGGTATTTAGAATGATACGAAGATCACTCATGTCAGATTATAAATCTGTTCTACAGATAATAAACTATTTTACTCTCCACTGTGGGCAATAAATTGTAACAAAACTAGTAGTGATAGCAACCGCTTTGGACCCAAGAGGGTCTGAGGTCCTGCTGTGACTTCAGTATACTAAGGGTTGCCTTTTTTTGGGTGGGGGATAGGGGCTTAACCCCTTTCTGACGGCATGTGTACTAGCGTGACCTATTGACCAGTTGTAAGCTTACTAATTCAGAGTGCAGTGATATCCCTACACAGCACACTGGTATGAATTCTGAACTAAAACATCTTTAACATTTATAAATTGGACACTGGTTCTTCCGCACCTTCAGGGGGACCTGGCTCAGATTTTGCAGTGGGGCCTCTTTCTGTACCACTGCCAGACCCCACTTGTTCCATTCTAGAAACAGTTTTAAGGTAGATGTAGACACAGATTAAGTGTGCTGCTGTGGTAATAAGTTAGATAGACAATAATAAATATACTATTTTTTTTATTTCCTTAGGCACAAACTAAAGTAAGAAAGAAGGTTATGGGAGTCCTGGACATTTATGGTTTTGAAATATTTGAGGTAAGCACTTTTTTTTTTTTTTTGCTTGGATTTGGTAATATGCTACAAGTAATCGATGATTCATTATATTTTGTATTAAAGTGTTTTCCCACCAAATATTCTATGTCTGCAAAAAGTTCAAATAATCAAACCCTTTCTTTGCCTATGAACAAGTCTGAGTTTTAGTAACCCTATTTATATTGCATCTGTATTTGTTGGTTAAAAATATATTCATGTGTGAAAGAGATTATTAAGTGTTGCACTATTACTATTTACTGGAACAAATGATAAGGTGAACTGTGTGTCTCCTGGTGCAGCAGTCATGCTGCCCTCCTCTGGCTGTGCAGTATTTCTCACATCGGGAGGAACAGTCAATTTTGCATATCTGCAAAATAAGGTACGGTTTGTGTAAACATAAATAGAAACAACCCATGATGGATGTGTTCATTATTTATAATATTTATGCTCCATACACAATTTTTACAGTAGTTTTTATGTCCCTTTTATATTTCATAAGTCCTCAGCAAGGCAATTTTCTATATGTTCTTCCTATTGCTGTAAATTTTACAGTAATTTGCCTCATGTTTCTTCCCAGCAATCATACTAATCTTGCATTATTAACAGTAATAACGTTGCTGAATTATTACACTTGGGGAAGGCCCGTTAATTCTGTTCAGGAACGTTTCATGTCAATCTGAAATATTGAATCGGGTATTATTACTACACACATCTTTTAAACATTGTTTTAAGGGCAAGATCACACAGCTAATTTTGGTCCTATATATTACCACTGGCTTTATCGACCTAGAGAAGCTGCTCACACACTTAAGTCTTGTTGCTACTGTTAATAGTTGATCAAAATGTTAGGTTGAGGTCTGTTACCCTTGTCCCTCGACGCAGGGTGGACCATGACATAAAGGATAAAAACTATAGTTGTGTATAGTTTCAATCTACTGGAAGAATGGCTTCTCACCTATTTTCAGTATAATACACTCCTGTAGAAATACTCTTGAATCTTTCCTTTTCTATAATTTTCACAGATTCGTCACAATCCTGTTTATTGAATGAGCAATACATTTTTATATTTTTACATTTATATTCTTGTTGTTTCAACCAAATAATGAAAATTAAAAGTTGCGCCTCTCACCCTTCCTCATTTATTACTATTTATGATGCATTATTTTTTTTCATTTATTTTTGCCACATATCTGCTATTATGGTAATGCTTTTGTTTTGCACTCAGTTCCTAAACTGTACTTGTGTTTAATTATTGACATCTAAACCATATTTGGTTAGTAGCTACACACATGGTGGAATGACTACTACATGTAGATTTTCAAAGAATGGGATTTGCCTGTGATTTCGCTGTATGGTTAATATTTTGATATTCAATACTTATTTTCAATTATGCTTATGTGACTTAGTGGCATTTACGAATAGAAGTTAATTTTTATACTTCTAACCCAGGGCAGTGGTTGAAGTGGAAATTTAGGGTGGTATAGAAATTGTAGGTGAATGGAATTTGCTAGTTTCACAATCAAAGTAATAGAAGTGGCCGCATGGCATACCACCATGTACCATCCCTCTTTGACCACTGACCCTGGGAATGAAGAATGTGTGTATAGCTCCCACTTCCTTTCATAGTGGATGTCTTCTACTGTTTACTCCTCCCTGTTAGGTTGACACTGATTTTAGAGTTAAGACATCAGACAAGAAGTGTCAGCAACATTGTCTTTTTTGAGAGGGAGATGCACATTGTGGACTTTTTGGTAAAGTGAACGATGACTGTGGTGTGCTGTGTAAGAGGAAGAACAAGGAATTTACATTGGAAGTTCTTATAGAACCAAGTCTAAGCCAAGAATATATGGATTCCCCTAAGTGGAATGTTTGTGTATAGTGCAATATATAATAATAATCCTTATTACAGTAGTACACTAGTAGACATAGCTACTATTTATTGTCTGTGTGTAGAAGAGGTTGATTTCTGCCAAGCAAAGTGTTTAGGAGTCCTGGGATTTGACGCCCACCCCTGGATCTATGTGGCTCACAGGGAATATCTTCGTTTGCCCACCATCCTTGTATCTGCTACTACTACTGAGAGCTGATCAGCCTCCTCCTTCTTGAGACTTACTGAACAATCTTTTCTATAAAAACTAAATTAGGTCAGCCATAGTGTTTTTTGTGTAGACATTCCTTCAATGTCTGCTTCTCTAACCTGTATACATCACATGCACGTAATAGTGCCGCCCTAGCCTTCAAGGCCACTGGATTGGAATAGTTGCTGCCTATGTCTGGGTATGACAGAGGTTCACAAGGTTAGTACCAGGGATATAATATTCTTCTGTTTCCTATAATGGCAGTGTATACTGTATGATCCAAGAGTGTGCTGCACATCAGTTGCCTCTTTACAGATCTGGGAAGTAAGGGCCGGTCTACCTTTAAAGAGGGAACAGAGGATATCTTTGTCTATATATTTGTGGACATTTTTATTTTACATGTGATCCTTTTTGTATTACTATGCAGCTGTGTAAACTGCAGTCCATCAATGAAAACAATTCCACATGTTGGTATTCGTCCGTTGTGGCAGTGGCTTTGCACATTGAGATGTGGTAAATAAATAGCATGGTGTGCTATATTTTTCTTAATTCATGGCCTCTTAAGAATTCTAATTTTGTACATCATCATCTGGTAATAAAGAATTTTTAAAGGCTGTGAAAATATATTTTGCAATGAGATTCAGCCTCGGTCTGCAATTTTAGCTATATTCTGATAATTACAATTTTATACCCTTCAAACAGCCCTTTCCAATCCGTTAGACACTGTGACTGAGGTCTGGCTGGAGTCCTGCTTGAACTAGCTGCGTGTGCATACTTGATGAAATGAATGTGTGTAGGGTGAAGTGGAGGCAGCCGGCTTATGTCAGCAGAAAACATTCTTTAGCTGTGCTGAGCAAGGGAGATAACAGTAGATTGTTTGATGTAATACTAGGATACAGCTTCGGTTCACATATTATTCTCTGGGAATAAAACCACTATACACAAATGTGTTTCTTTTTTAGATGTTGACACCTATTAGTGGTTGTAATGGGGCTTTTCTACTAATTCACTTTAACATATTGTTATTTATGTAAGCAAATTGCTATTTTTATTAACTGCTTTCAGCAGTGATTACCTTTTTAAATTCCTTTTGGATATAGTTTCAAACATTTTATGTACCTTAGACTTTAAACCTTTTATTTGGCCCTGTGCTCCCATAACCGCTAATGATGTAACGTTATAGTGCACCTAGGAAGGCATCTGCTTAACAGTCAAGTCCATTGTCAAACTGTAGAATTTATCATCCCAGCAAAAGTATATTCCAAACTTTCTATTAGAAATTTATATTAATATGAACATTCTTATATGATGTCCACACTTCCCAACATAGACCTATTGCCTTTGAAGAGGCTGGGCTAGCCCATTATTATATAGCAACATCTGCACCATGGAGACAACTAGCAAACCGACATGGTAACTGAAACTGG
This sequence comes from Mixophyes fleayi, assembly GCF_038048845.1. Taxonomy (NCBI): domain Eukaryota; kingdom Metazoa; phylum Chordata; class Amphibia; order Anura; family Limnodynastidae; genus Mixophyes; species Mixophyes fleayi. The sequence continues at coordinate 62,198,291 of NC_134408.1, forward strand.
GAAATGGTGTTAAGCTGGAATGAAGTCAACATGGGAAGGCTGGCTTCATTTATAGATACTCACATATGTTTTATTACTTTGACAGATACATGATAATGTGTATTTGTGAAAAACATCCAATTGTTCTGTCCTGATGTTTGCTTCCCTTCAGTGCTTTGTAAACAAATGTTTCTAACATTAGAACCAGCAGCACATCATGGAAACAAGCTGTGCAAGGGCTGGGGAGGGCAAGGCCTCGGATATTTCACATATCTTTTTAATTTTCCCACAATTGCTTTGGTTAGGCAGCAGTGCTTCAAGGATTATTTTTGAACATCAACAACCTTTTTTTTATTTCACTGTTGACTTCCTTTTTGGCTTATTTTTTAATTACAGCATTCCAACAGAGTTATTTATAATGCTGACAATCTTCATTTTATATTGCTTGACATTAGACCTTTTATATTTGTGACAACAAATTATTATTTATTGAATACTCCCAGACATGACAGATTGTCCAGAAAGATTATCTTCATCTGATTTATAGTAGACATATTGATCTGTTTGAATGATGGCTACCACAGAATGTACATGCTGTAAATATACAGTGTGTTGTATTGCTTTGTATTTAAGAATCAAATCTGAGTTTTTATATATATATATATTTATATTTATATATATATATATATATATATATATATATATATATATATATATATATATATATATATATATATACAGATCTATTTATAAATGCCCCAAGGGAGACTGTTTTGAGGGAAAGTGGGATGAGGAGATTTGAGCAGAGAATTGGTACTGTCCATGTGACAGGAGGTATCATTAGGAGTTTTATTAAGCCCAATACTTAATAAACAGACGTAAATAGGGATCTGTTTAAATATAAAATGTAAGTAGGCTTGTAGAGAAGACCTGTTTACTGGGGAATTAAGGGACCACAGTATAAACCAATGGCAGAGGCCCAGGAATGCTGCTGCAGGCCATAGCTATCCTGTGGAGGGGCATGGTCATCCATTTTGAGAATATGTAGCCAACCCATGGAGGGTGAGACCAGTGCTTAACAAATGGGATAGGGATTAAATGTATGTTAAACAATAAATAACCAGGGTTTGGAGAAATATGAAAGCTTAAGTTCCTACCTTTATCGTGTTTTTTTGCAGGCCCATTATTATATCCGTAATGTCGTATGAACATTCTATGGACATGATTGGCAAAATCCTTTGGACCAATTGCTCCTCCAGCCCCCTCCTACATACAGAGCTATTGCTCATCATTGTAACTTTCTCAGGGAAGTAGTTGATCATTCTGCAATCACCTTGGGTATTTATCAGTGGCTTTCCCACTTCCCATCTCTTACAACATAATTACAATCTGCTATAGGCGTCTAAAAATAACTTGTTACATGTACTCGCTGTTAAATATATTGCATAAAACTTATTTAACACCACTCAATGGATTCCTCATGGGCTTTTCACCCTCCCATAGTTGTAAATGTAACCAGAATCAGGCAGTCCTCCTCCACTTCCTTCCACAATGATTGCCCAATCATTAGACATTTTTGGGTAAAAGTAAAAACAGTCACACTATCCTATTCGGTTAGCTATGTCCATTCCCTCCTGAGTGGGCAGTGCTGGGGGATTTCCCGCAGGAGCAGAGCATTACAAAAGGTGGAAGAAAGATCCTTTTAGCCCCTAATGCAGCTGCCAAAAAAAACCTCTTTTCCAAAACAGAGTAAACCCCCCCCCCCCCATAATTTTCTCTATATAAGGAGATAATGTTCTAATTATTTCAACTGAATTGGGCAGAAACTTTGTTTCCAAAAGAGCAACTATCGGAAAAGCTTCTTTGAGATGTGGAGGAGTTACATTAATATTCTCCCCAATCACTTACAAGATCAGATACAAGGGTGCATTAGTCACACGTCCTGGTATGAACTTACAGTGAGAGCAGGAGACCCTCCATTTTACTCTTAATTGTTCTGAGGTCATTACAATTGTCCACCTACCCCTCTGGGCAAACTGTAAAAGTGCAGATTATGTTACTTTTTCATGGTCTCTTTATTGTTGTTCTAACAAAACTTGTTTTATCACTAGAGAGATGATATTTTGCATTGTTACATGTTTGAATATATCTGTGATTGTACATGATGTATTAAGCTTTAATACCTTTTTTTTTTTTTTTTTTTTTTTTAAAGAAATAAAAAACAACCAAAAACTTTTTTTAAACCGATACACACACATGAATGAATAGAAAAATTATAAATATTTTATTAATAACTAAAAATATCAGCCAATGAATTACAATATATAAATTAGCAATCACTTTACTCACAGTTAGGAACGTATTTTAATTTGGTTTAGTGCTGAGAAACATTTGCAATACAAACAATATAAATAAAGTCCCTTGATAGTCGTTGTTTTTGATTATTTTCATGCATGCACTATGTGCCAATAGTAGAATACCTGCATTTACTACCTCTTTCATTGTCTTGAGAGGTATTGTTGAAGCACCGTAGGTTACAGCAATCTGGTAGAGGAGCAATTTTTGGATGAGGATATATGAATGTCCAAATGTATAAATTCAATTGTCTAAATATGGAAGACCCTGTGATGTCAATGTGAGGCAGCAGAAATTATTCTAAAAGTTCCTCTCCAAATATTAGTTGTTTTTTTTTATTACTATATTAAGCTTTAAAAAAACACTTTCACAAGATGCATGTGTACAAGCTAATTTAAGAAGAGTTGTGTAAACTGTTGTCAGGTTATCAAGAGTAAGCACGAAGAACAACAACAAATTATGTAAGAAATTTATTGTACTTTGCTTTGGCAAATTAGGTTAGGATACATGTCAGAATCTGTCATCTATGCTAATCTAATTTGACTGCTATACAATGTCTTTTGTGTAAAATAGACTGCGGCAGAGACTGTCTTTTCACTCATATGAGAGATTCCAAAGTTCTCCCCATCCTGCTCTCCTCTAGACAGTAAACTCCAAAGCATATTGGAGCTGACTCATCTGGCATCCCTTTTTTTTTTTTTTTTTTTATTATTTTTTTTTAAATTTTCATTGGCTGTTTTTGTTTTTTGTGGCCGACATTTTTCTGTTTCTGCTCTTACATAGTGCTTTTCAGGAAAGCAATCAACATTTTAACTAAATAATTTACTAGCCTAATGAGTTTTTTGAAAATGAAGGTTTAAGTAAATCTCTCTATAAATGATGAAACCATATCGGGCAAATTCTGCAGTGTGTATGCACTCACAACCAGCAGTGTAGGCAAATTTCCTAAAACTCCAAAAACATAGTAGGTTATTTAGCTGCTATGAAATTGACGTTAATCTCCATTAGTCATTCTCAGCCTGTGTGTATGTTAGGGAATTTAGACTGTAAGCTCCAATGGGGCAGGGACTGATACGAGTGAGTTCTCTGTACAGCGCTGTGGAATTAGTGGCGCTATATAAATAGCTGCTAATGATAGAGTTTACAGAGTCACAATCTGTTCAGCCAATGGTTATGACAGATGAAGAGCACAGATCTGAGAGTAAGTCTTATAAAACGGGTATAGTGTGTACACATGAATCAGCATGCTGATCGGGACTTTTTAATCATTGGTAAAATCGTTATCTATATCGCATCGGGAGAAATCCCCTAACGGCCATCATTGGCACGATAATCGGGTAAAAAAAAAAAACCTGCAGTATCTGATTGCAGGTTTTATGCTATAAAGAATTGGCAAAAAAACCCAGAAACCTAAAATGTATAACTTTTTTACTCTATCCTTAGAATAAATAGAAATTATGTATTACAAAAGTATATGAATTTATATTTTAATCCTATAAACAGCATATCAAAATCACAGCGTTGGTTAGATACAGAGAACAAGAAATAATAAATTGGCAGATATACCCTAAGGAACTCTTACATGAAAAGCCTGACTGTATAATTAGGAGCTAATATTCCGCATAGCAACCAGTCATGATCTGAGTCGCTTATAATAGTCGCAGTGCTTATAGGAAATGGTACCTTAATGCAAAAAACTATGGGTCTGGGCAGAGACTCTGGAAAGTTTGCATTATCATATGGTGGTCACCGTACACATTGTCGAAGTCAGTAAATTGGATAAAGTCATTTCAATTAAAGTCTAGCAAACTTGGTTGTCTTTGTCTGAAAAGATGCGTACGGTACGCTATGACGTACAAGGGCACGCTACGGCGTGAAAGGGCGTACGCATCCACTACACGTGGCAGCAACAGTAATTGGTCTTTTACCATACATTCGCACAAACACGCATACTTATAAAATAGTACACATTATTGGTATTTGCAACACATAGTCAGTTATGTCGAAATATAGTAGTATTTATATGTTATATCAGAGTTACATGCATATTAGTGAAATACACAGAACGGGTTAAAGGAATAACATCATGAGTGGTATCATAATAAACCTTGTTACATATCCTACTGTTTGGTGCGCTCTGCGAGGGAATCGCAGAGTGCATACGCAAGTTATGAATGATAGGGAATTATGAACCACTTAAGACTAAGGAATTCTGGCGGGAAGAGCAGAGCATACCCCCTGCAGAGATGACCCCCTCCTTTGGATTCCTTAGGATGAACCAGCCAATGATTGACGACCCCTTGGACATTCCTGAGACCCGGACCAATAGATGCAAGCCATACCATCTTCATTGTATTACTGTATTTGATTGTGTATATAAGCAGCAGCTTGTGATCCAGAGTGCAGACTTCTTGTCCCCAGACTTCAGGATTGAATGACTGCACTGGATCCAGAGCGCCTGCGATAAGTAACGGCTGTATTTACTATTACTTCGCTTGAGCATATTTTTTCCACTTATTGCGAATAAATCTTTGTGCGTTGGAAACACAAATCGAGGTTCGACAATCGTTATTGGTTAGCGACAATACGCACATAACAACATTACAGTTTGTAAAACGTGTATGTGAAACATTCCTTATTTAATAGTTTATCCAGGTGCTTACTTCCTCTTATCACTTAACCTAAAGTTGTATTTTGCTCATAAGTTCATGTACAGAAATAGAAACATATGCACTTTCACAGAGTTCAAAATATTGAAAACGAGTAGATGGAATGATACGTAGTATATAACACTATCACTTAGGATAAGTAAAATGAAAAAAAAAAACAAGCCAATTCTTTAGATAAGTCAATACAGACAAATCTTGTTCAGGTCATAGACTATGACTGACTAATAGGATCTAGGCACATTACTTATGTGATTACGCTAAAAAAAAAATCACTTGCTTGCAAACTTAGTTCATGACTTAAATTAAGTACTATAGGTCCCACACTGTACCCACTAATAGTTACTAAAATCTGAACGTAGAACTCCATATTTGTAATTAAAAACTGTATATACTAAAGATCTACCAACAATATAAAACAGATATGTGCAGCTCTGATAATAGTACATGCAAAGTGCAGACAGAGATTTTCAAATGTATTGTCTGGTTATGAGAATTCACAATGATGTGTATAAAATTATGAATGTCATTCTTCAGCACACATTGTGAACCCTGATACTCCATTGTCACCATTATTTGAGCACGTGGTAGTAGAATTTTATCCTGTGTAGGAGTTTTTGGCATAAAGCGTGTATATAATATAGGGAGACAAATACAGGAAAAATAACTACAAAAGATACTCTCAAGTTTATCGAGATGCAGTGATAACCAGGAAGAGGTTCTGGACTGATGATTCGAAGAGCAAAATCCTGGGCTGGAAGCAAACATAGAGTGGTTGATAATCCAGGCACAGGCTCGGAGCTGACGGCAGACAGTGTGGTCAGTATTCCAGGTACAGTAACAGGATTTGAAAAAAAGGCACTAAACGGGAGTGCAAGGGCAAAGCACCTATGATGGACATGGGCAGCCAGAACTCCATGCCATTTTAAAATCAGGGAGCCAAGCAGAGGAAAGCAGCTGTTGTCCTAGTGCATTTCACCCTTCGTTCTTAACAGTACATCCCCTGAGGATGATTTAAGAGACCCCTAAAAAGAGGTTTCTCAGGAAAACGTCTATGAAGGGATTCTTTCAATATTTGCGCATGAGGCTTGTTGGAAGAATCTTGTGATCTTTCTTCAGGGCCATATCCCTTCGAAGTACGAAATAGAACTGGCCACAAGACCATTTAGAGTCTAAGAGATCTTTTCGATAACATATTTTGGTTTCTCCTCAATCATGACTGGAGGAGATCTGAAAGGTCGCTTCCTAAAAAAACCTACACTGAAATACAGGATTAAGCAAAGATCTGTGGAAAATTATAGGGAACTTCATACAAATGGTTAAGTCAAATTGGAGGAGAGCAGATTCTTTTTTTAAATAATTGTATAATGTCCATTAAATCTGGGTCCCAACTTCTGTGATGGTTGATGTAATTTAATATTACTTGCTGTCAACCATAATCTGTCACTTACTTTAGGATTACAATGTCTGCAGTGAAGAGCCTAAAATTACTTTGACTGGAAAGCAGCATGAATCAATTATGTCTGTTTGGGGTTTCCCCCCCACCCCCCAATTGGACTTCATATACTTTGTGGCCAAACACATTTGTCATATCTGTTAATTATTGAATTGAGATGTTTTGATCAGACCTGTTGCCAGAGGTGTATAAAGTCAAGCACCTAGTCTTGCTGTCTCCTTTTGTAAACATTTGTGATAGGGAAGAGCTCAGTGACTTCAAGCGTGATTAGGAAGAGCTCAGTGACTTCAAGTATGGTACTGTGATAGAATGCCACCTTTGCAAGATTGTTCATGAAATTTCATCCCTACTGGTTATTCCACGATCAACTGTAAGTAATATTATTAGAAAGGGGAAGCGTTTAGGAACAACAGCATCTTGGCCACAAAGCAGAAGACCACGTAAAATCACAGACCAGGGTCAACGACTGCTAAGGCGCATGGTGTGTAAAAGTCACCAATGCTCTGCTAATTCCATAGCTGAAGAGTTCCGAACTTCCACTGACATTAATGTAAGCACTGAAACTCTGTGACTGGAGCTTAATGGAATTGGTTTCCATGGCCGAGCAGCTGCATGCAAGCTTCACATCACCAAGACCAATGCCAAGCGTTGGGTGGAGTGGTGTAAAGCACACCAACACTGGACTATGGAGCTGTGGAAACGTGTTCTGTTGAGTGGCGAATCATGCATCTCTGTTTGGCATTCAGATGGGCGAGTCTGGGTTTGGCCGATGCCGGGAGAACATTAACTGCATTATGCCAACTGTGAAGTTTGGTGGAGGAGGGATAATGGCATGGGGCCATTTTCAGGATTTGAGCTAGGCCTCTAATCTCCAGTAAAGGGAAATGTTAATGCTTTAGCATACCAAGTCATTTTGGACAAGCTTTGCTTCCAACTTTGTGGCAACAGTTTGGCTAAGGTCCTTTTGTATTCCAACATGACTGTGTCCCAGTGCACAAAGCAAGGACTATAAAGACATGGTTTGATGAGTTCGGTGTGGAAGAGCCTTAATTGGCCCACACAGAGCCCTGACCTCAACGGTACCAAACACCTTTGGGATGAACTGGAACTGAGATTGTGAGTCAGGCCTTCTTGTCCAACATCAGTGCCTGACCTCATAAATGCTCTACAGAATGAATGGGCACAAATTTCCACAGAAACACTCCAACATCTTGTGGAAAGCTTTCCAAGAAGAGTGGAAGCATTTATCGCTGTAAAAGGGGGACCAACTCCATTTTAAAGTATATGTATTTGAATACAATGTCATTACAGTCCATGTGTAATTGTCAAGCCTCCAAATACTTTTGTCCATATAGAGTATATCAAGGTAGTCAGACATGCCTCAATTGAAGGCTGAAATACAGAAAAATAATAAGACTTGGGATGCAATATATAGACACCGTAAAAAGGGAACCATCTGTGGATACATGGGAAGAATTATTGTTTGCAAATTCCAGCAGAAACAACGATCAATTATTATGAACTTTGGAAACGGAGCATCTTTGGTACTGCTCTAAAACCAGTTCACCCATTCGGATTGGGTTTTAGGTTAATAAGCAGTTGAAAGATTAAAAATCAGTACCCAAGTTACTATAAAATTTGTTCCAGGATATTGAGATAAATTGTGAACCCTGTCAGAGTTTTCGGGAATGCCATGTGATCTCACAATATGTTGTACAAAAGGTGACGCTAGGGTCTTGGCAGAAGGCAGGGACTGATGTGAATGAGTTCTCTGTACAGCACTGCAGAATTAGTGGCACTATATAAGTTAATATATGTTGATGAAGGCAGCCCCATGAAAGATACAAAGTCTTGCCGAACCTGTCCACTACTACCCAAATAGTGGTATAACTATTGGATTGAACTAGCTCTACAATGAAATCAATTGAGCGATGAGGCCACAACCTACTGAGTGCTGGTAAGCGCAAGAATTGTCCAGGTGAATGGGTCTTAGGATTTTGGTTTCAAGAACAAAGTCCTTTTTGCGTTTATGCCTCTCTTCATGGTAGACCACTATAAAAAAAAACAAAAAAACCCACGAAGTTAATCCAGATCCAAAACCAAAACACGGGGGTCAGTAAACATCTCTAGTCAGAAGTCACCTTAAATTATAATTGTTTTGAATTAAGATGGGAAACGAAATCCAGTGATAAAGTATGACCCTCATCCCAAGTAATTAATACACCACCTATATGATGGCCATAGAGCACTAGGATTTCCCCATATGGGCCACTCTATATATGTTCTTCCTCAAATTTGCCCATGTGAAGTTTGGCAAAGCTTGGAACACACCTAATGCCCATGGCCTTCCACAGTGTCTGTAAATGATAAGTGTTAACAAAAATTATTGTGCTTAAGGATAAAATGGACTCCAAAAGAACTTTATGTTGCCTCCCTGAGATCCTCTCATCCCTGGACAAATGTGTGCTTACCGAGTCTACACCAGTTCCATGGGGATGGGGTGCCAAGAGACATCCCCTGTCAATTTGAGAAGATTCATAGCGTGCCAGATGTAGGATCTCAGGGCGGCAAAGTGTCCCTGAAAGAAGTGATGGACAAAATTGTAAAAAAAATAAATATTCTCAACAACATTATTGTGCAAGAATATCCACTGTATTTGGTGTTTTCTCTTACATTCTGAGTATGCATCAATGTTTGGATGATTAATTTTTCACTGTGAACTTTTAGAACACAGTTAATGGGAGACTAGACAGATGTTCTTGCTCTAACCTCAAGAATTCACACTCTCTAATTTGTCTATTCAAAGGGGAGAACAGGTAGTTGGCCATTGAAATCTGTTTTGTTTACATTACTATATGTATAATGGTATATACAAAGCTGTATTCACTGTCTTACCTCTGCTTCTTTATTCTCAAATTTAAATTCAGATATGGCAAGTATACTGTTGCTTACCTTTGCTTTAAGTTAGTGGTTCTCTAATGTAGCCTCATCTTGTGAAGAATGACTTGATACACTGAAAGCTGTGTGCAAATCCAATAGCTATTGCTATAACAGTCTGCAAATTCTTGTAAGAGGCTGGTACCTATTGCTCATATAATGCATTGTACCCATAACGTTACGTAGAAGAACATATAATAGACAATGGGGCAGATTCAGAGTGCGTACTATGCCAATTTACGTAGTGTAATGTAATTTAGAATATTTGACTAATAATATTGGTCTCATTTATAGTTGTTAGTAAATCAAGCTAGAAGGTGTAATGTTACACCTTAGAAATACCATGTTGAGTTGCAGGGAGGTACATTTAAAATGCATGGACAGATTTAGAGTTGAGAATTGACATGTACTAGCTCCACTCTAAATCGCAGTGTTAAAATAAAGCTGCACAGTATAAATGTAACCTATTATTTATGACTCCAGACTTATCCATAATCTGCTGTATTTCAAAAATGAACATTATTTGGTGTATTGTTGTTCTTCATACAATCCTTTTAATGTTATTTTCAAAAATGGTTACGTTGCTTACAATCAGTTTAAAATAGCTTATTGTTGGTTGTGTTCATTGGTTGGAAAAATATTCCCCAACATAAAGCATAGTTTGTGTGTGTTGAAAATGTTTTCTATTACATCTGTACTGTGACAAGTTTGCACTATATCTAATATCTTGGAACTGACTGTACTTTCTGTGGTTTCTCACTTTTTTTTGCCCAGAATTCAGTAAGTATTACTCATGTTACAACGAGTGTTTCTTTGCATGCTTTGTGTAAATTAAATCAGCTTGAATCAGTTCTAATGCAAATACAACAATAATGTAGTGTGTGGACTGCTGTGTGCTTGGTATTACTTCTGCTCTTTCTTTCTTTATACCTTATACATCGTATATTTCCTGCTGGTTGATGAAACATCTGTGAAAGATGTTTCCCAGGCTGCTTGTCTTTTTCTGTACATGGTTTTGTTTTGCAGTGGCTAGATCTATAGTTATAACTTACAGAATGTTATGTTCCGTTTTGGAGCTGCAATTTTTATGTTTTAATCATCAGTACAGATGCTTAAAATAACTCTCCATCTATGCATATATTCGGAGAGTGCTATATATAAATGGAAAACATGCCTTCATAATGGCCATATGCTTTCCTGGCTTTTGTGATGTTTTTGTATAATACAGATACTCTGTAAACATTTGGAACTTGTGACTGGTTGAGGATCAAGGGAGATGTACTTTAGTAACACTTTTTGAATACAATACTTGGCCAATTGCTGTAAAGATCACAACTTATGGTTAGTAAATAGAGTCGGAAGGTGACCACTATTAGCTCTTGTGTTGCATCATCTTTCAATAGCGTTAATGGACAGCAGTGTTGCTTGAATTTTGATCAAGCATATTGGCCAGAACGTCAGGATCTTCTGTAGTGTGGCCAGCAGTGATCTTGTCATCTACCGCCCACTCAGGCTCAGTGACAGAATAGAAATGTGTGGCTAGCATTAAAGCCTGTCCTTTATATGGATGATCATGTTATAAATTATTTTCAAATCGAAGCACTTTTTATTGACGACAAACCCATTTCATCTTTATTAAATTTATCCTATTTTATGACACTGTACTGATTTTGGCGTAATGATCACAAGTGATAAATATGTATATATGTGACACAAAAAAGTAATGATACTAGTAAAACTGCTACTAGACAAATATACAGGGTATGTCAGCAGCAATACCGAACAAGTATTCGTATCAAGGTCCAATGTTTATAGCGCTCTCCTGTAGGAATTTAGTGTTGTTCCCAGCAATGGAATGCAGATAACACAAGAAGGAATATTTCATTTTCTTACCCTAGAAAGGTCCCGAGTTCAGCTTTAGTTCAACTCTGGACCTCTGTAATAGGGATTTCTAGGGTAAGAAAATTAAGTCTTCCTTCTCCTGTTATCTGCATTCCATTGCTGGAAACAATGCTACATTTCTACACGAGAGAGCTATAAACATTGGACCTTGATACTAATACATGTCTGGTATTGCTGCCGACATACCCTGTATATTTGCATAGTAACAGTTATACTAGTATCATTAGTTTATCGTGTCGCATATATACATATTTATCACCACCTCTCAGTACAGTGTAATATATTATATTTTAAGAGGTGCTGGATATATATATATATATATATATATATATATATATATATATATATATATATATACACACACACGAGAGCGCCCTAACCCCCTTTACTTTTCCTATTTTATAAATGTACTATAGAATATGTAATATATGAAATTCACCCAAAACATGAATTCTTATCATGAAAAACATGTAAATATGGGAGATTAAGGTCAGAATTTAAACTTTTCATGACCTGTTACTGCCAATTTGTTACAAAGTAAAGTGTAACATTTCTTCCTCTTGCAACACAAACTGCAAAAAGAAATACACACCCTACCTAAACGAAGGCGTTTAAATAGCAAAGTAAAGCCTGCTCTTTCATGGCCTGTGTATAATAGATTCCGTGAGTATCTTTTCCTTAAAACTCCTCTACTGTCCAATGTATACCCAATAGTTTGCCCCATGCCCAAATAACTAATTCAATACACTGGAATGTATTTATAGCCACAGCAGTTTTATCTTTGTCACACTAATGTATGAAAGACCCCAAAAATCCTTCTCATCTTGCCAGTGGAAAACGGGCTCATAAACATAACTCAAAGAAAACTGAACATACCTGCCACAAAAAAATATATATCCACTTAATGTTGACCTAATTACTGTACATATGTTGTATTTTCTTTCAGTCTACTGACTACCTGCCTATTCTTTTTCCCCTTTTAATTCTCTACTCTCCATTTTGAGCCAGAGCAAATCTCATGCCTGTATCACTATAGCTGCTCTACTTAGGGTGGTGTTACACAGGCACTTTGCTAGGGTTGTTTTTATTTACTTTTAAGCATGTATTCAAATGCATTTAATCGCACCAGTGCTGACAGGTTGAAGTGAAGGGGGAATACTCTTCCAATGTTAGATTAAACCAGTTAAAGTCTGAAGATTCTGTATGCAACGTTTCGTGAGCTTAATAACGCTCGTGTGACAAATGAAGTTACTGATTATATGGTGGTATGCCATACCGCCATTTGTCCTACAACCTTCATTGTAAAACTATAAAATTCCTTTCACTTTTTTCCATACCATCACTACATTTTCATTTCGGCCACTGTTCACACCCCTTTAGCTACTGTTTACATGGGTGTGGTTATAACTGTTTTTGATTGATAGAGGAGGAAATGCAACACCATGTAATAAAGTAATAGGCAATTCAAAATCAAAATAAACAGTGCTTCATATTTGAAACATCCTCATCCTTTACAGGAATTTAAGTTTTGTGGTTGTCAATAAGGTTTATCCATTTAAATAAATAAGAAACTAAAAGATCAACATACAAGATTGGGCTATGTATTTGCATTTTTGCATTTATAATGCAATAGGAGGCAACATGTTTCTTTCCCTGTGATTTGTGTGCATGGTATCGGCTCATGAATTTTGGCAGACTTTCTGATACAAATGATTTTAATAATCATCATGGCTGCATGCACAACAATGCAGTAAAATAATAATAATAATGATAATAATAATATGCAAGTTCAATGCTACTAAATATTTAAGAGGGAAAACGACACTTAAGGGCCGAATAAAAGAGACCAAAACGAGGACATTTTGAAAGGACATGGGAACAGGGAGTTTGGGTCCTAAGGAGTGTCCATCCTCAGGAGTTTGGAGGTATGACTATAATTTGGTGTAATTGTAAAAGAAATTGAAAAAATAATGAGGTGTTGTCATGTCTCGGTGCTGATTTATGGGGCCATGGAATGACTCCTATTGTACATATTCACAGGAGAACAGTTTTGAGCAGTTTATCATCAACTACTGTAATGAGAAGCTACAGCAGATCTTCATTGAGTTGACCCTGAAGGAGGAACAGGAAGAATATATACGTGAGGTAAAGTGGACTATTACCATCTTTTTTTAAAACCATTGATAACACTACAAAAATATATTAATCCAGTTAGAAAAGGGGACCTTTTTTTATCAAAAGCTTACAATCTAAATCAATAGTGGACTTCATTCCAGGGGCACTGGTGTTTTTATCATATAATGTGTGGAAAGTCCTTGAGCAGAGTTATCTTTTTATATTTAATGTTCTTTTGGACTATAGATTATATTTCATTTTCTCTTACCACTGTAGCCTCCATGGGAACTCTCCTTTATACCACTAAATGCAATTATCAGAAATAAGGATTTTGGTGCAGAATACTTAATGAATGTAAATACTCACATATGAATTGGATTATATTTTCAATTCAGAGCTTTTGTCCATTTCAGTTCCAGTATACTGTCCGTTTTTACATATGAATGAGTTCTTAGTAACTACCCATTGTTTGTGATATACAGACAGATACACATGAAATGTATTTGCTTATGCAAATTTGAATTTGCATCCCTGTGTCAAGGTCCTGCATAACAAAATGGGTGCAAAGAATCTTCCTGAACCAAGTGTTTGTGTTTGTGTGTGTGTGTGTGTGTGTGTGTGTGTGTGTGTGTATGTGTATATGACTGGGCATAACCTTTATATAAATTGTCTGCGTTAGTACAAATTTTGAAGGGGAATGTTATGATGGCCTATATTATGGGATGCATAGCAAAATTTTGATTGGTTGCTATAGGCAACATGTCCACTTTTTCAAACCCGCAGTTTAGGAAATATACCCCTTGGAATGTATAAAGTATGATATACTGTAATCAAGATGGAATATGTACTATTAAACAGAGAAAATAAAGACCATTTGCTATACATAATGCCACATACACATTTGTAGAACATTTCTTTAATACTTTAGTAGTATTGTAAAATAAACAAATGCAAAAAAATTACTACATGTTCCTGAGTAAATATTTATGTGGTAAGTTTAATAAAAATTGCTTGTTTTGCTAATGTCGACAACTCGTGATTTAGAGGGACATCAATATCTGGATGGAAACTTCATTAAGAAGATGTTTGTTCAGCAGCTGGGTCAGCTCAAAAATCAGCAAGACATGGATCTCTTGTATCTCTAGAGTCTATAGAGTCAAACTGCCCAACTTGGATAACAAATGTATGATAGGAGCCCTCCAGCAAAACCCTTTTTTTTCCCCTAAAGGGTTCCTGCAATTTTTTTCCTCTTAAAGCATAAATGTTTGTACTGATGGCACATTGATAAAGTGAAACAATGTCCAGGCTTCTATTAGCAGCTTAAGACTGGAGTGGATGTATGCCTGGAAAGCTGTTAATAATGGCTTAAAGGAAACTGTTTCAGCTAAGAAAGGGTCTTTAACCTCCATTTCTAGAATAATGTTCTGATAATACTGAGTTAACAAGGATTGTTCAGAGTGGAAGACTAAATGGCATCAACTTAATTAATTAGCTGTGCCAGAATAGGGATGACTTGTGCTATGATGGTGGTATAGATTCCATCCAGCAGAATAGTTTGTTTGTTCTATATAAAGTAACAGTGCTAATACATGTTGGAAGATTAAACATGTTTGCATCAAGTTGAAATTCCCCAATTACAAGACACTATCAAAAGAAGAAATAAAGTCACATTTTTTTGTGTGTAATGAAAACATTAAGAGATAGATGCAGTGGTTGAAGTGAGCATGTATAATCTATGGGACAAGGGAGTTTGAATCACAAGGTCACGTGCTACATCATATTGCACATTGGACCAGCTAGAATGCAAAGGTAACAAGTATTGAGTAAGCTGTTGGATCAGTCACACAGCACTGTTGGTCAGAGGGTTGTTTTCTTGGGTTAGCTGTGTAGAGGGTGGTAACAAGGTAACCTAGGGAGATTAAGATGCTGGTTGAGGAATATCACAAGCTTGTCTGAAGAAGTGGAGGTTCAGAGAGCGCTTGTTGAAGGTTTGAAGACTAGAGGAAAGTCTTACTGTGCGAGGGAGGGAATTCCACAAAGTGGGTGCAGCCCAAAAAAGTTCTGGAACCTGGAATGGGAGGGTGTTATGAGAGTGGAAGAGAGGCGCTGATCGTGTGCAGAGCGGAGGTGTCGAGTTGGGAGATATTTTGAGACAAGTGAGGAGATACATGTCTGTGCAATTTTGTTTACTCCCTTGTATGTTAGTAGAAGAATTTTATATTGGATTCTTTGAAAAACAGGCAACCAATGTAGAGACTGACACAGTGGCTCAGCAGAAGAACGATTTGCAAGGAAAATAAATCTAGCCGCTGCGTGCACCACTTATAAATTTTATTTGCTGCTGTAAAGTTAATTCTGCTTGTAAAGCTTACCTTGCCCAAAAACGCCATTGTTTTTGTCCTTTAACTGTCTGTTAAAAAGCACTACTATTCGTCTTATACAAGTATGGTACTCATTTCACAAAAAGGCAGATTGGAGAGACCATATCAGCAGGGTGGTGCTGTATCTACGGACCCAAAAGTAACCAAGGGCGCTCAGCAAATGTCTTTACTGCACACATGTGGAGAGCAGAACAGTGCTACAGGTGGAAGGACCCTCCCCAGGAGGATAGACCCTCCCCAACTCTGCTATGGAGCAGGCAGTGTAGTTTTCCACCCCTGGGCAGGGGCTAACATCACAGGGGGCATAGTTCACTATTGAAAGAAAAAATGAAAGAAGTAAGAAAAACAAACATGACAACAATGTTTAGCATAGGTATATTTTAACGAAGAACGTCTCTGAGGGTATAGGGGATTCAAAGCAATTTCGCCCATGTTGGGGGCAATATATCATATTAAAATACAAAAAGCCTTTTTCTGATTTGAACTCTCCTACCGTATTACTTTGTCAACATTACAAAAGGGCTCACTTGTTCCTAATTTTGTGAACATTTTTTTCCCTGTTTAAAATAATAGAAAAAAAAATCGGTGCTAGATTTTGATCTAGGTCCAGAGCAAGGGGCGTATCTAACATAACTACAAGAAATACACACAGCGCACTACTGACCTTAATGCTTACTGCCTTAGTTTCTGGCTCTGTTCCATACAAGTGCATGGGAATTTGACACAGATCAGGGAATGGAATGGAGACCGAGTCTGGAAGTATTTCAAGGGCACCCAATTTGGTCAAGCAGTTGATGAAAGGATACAGCATCTCTGAGCCCATTAGACATTAACTACTTCAGTGTAAAAAGTGTGTGCAATACATTGCTGTGCATTGTGTTGAAGAACCACCACAGCAGGCAGATGGTGAGAACATTGGTGCTTGGAGATTTATTTGGCAGTTTAGTGAATGGGGAATGCATCATAAAAATGTCCCTATAGAGTTGTAATCAGATATTTGACCTCTATTTCATTTCCTGTCTATGTCTTCCAAAGTGTAACTGACTTTTCCCTTGTAATTTTTTTTAGGGAATTGAGTGGACTCATATTGAGTACTTCAACAATGCCATCATATGTGATCTTATTGAGAATGTAAGTATAAGTACATCATATTACATGTAATGTGGTAGAACGGTTAGTTCATGGGTGTAACTGTCTTATGGTGGAATAGTCTGTAAAACATGGATTCTATTGTATGTTTTGCCTTGTGTATTATAAATATGCAAAGCATCATTTATACAGCTGTCCACATTGTAGGGATTTTATTTCTAATGCAAAATTAAGAAAACACATTTTAACAAGCCAATAAACCTTAAATACTGTATTATACATGTTGTAAGAATGTTCTCTACTACACTAAGGTACTCAAAATAAAAAATCTCCATACCACATGTAATGTCAACATTGGGCCTGATTCATTATGGAAAGTAAAGCAAAGAAAACAAACAGTAACTTTTCGCCTTGGCAAAACCATGTTGATTGGAGAGGGAGGTAAATTTAAAATGTGGGGACAGGTTTATAATTGGGGTAGGGCATGTCCTAGATAATTTCCAATTGTCAGTGTAAAAATAAAGATATGAAGTATTTCTGTCCTACATGAAAAAGTAGCCAGTACTTTCCTTACATGCAAAATAATAAGCTAATTTGTACCCCTCTGATTGTAACATGGTTTCGTGCAGGAGAAAACTTACTAATTTTCTTTTGCCTTACTTTCCTTAATGAATCAGTCCCATTGTATTTACAATATGTAAACACCTAAATGAAGATTATAATGACTTTTGAAGAATCTCTTCAGCTTTAGTTTTAAATGCGATTGTAAATATTACAGTGTTTATCTTGTTAAATTCTAGAACCAAAATGGAATCTTGGCCATGTTGGATGAAGAATGCCTAAGGCCAGGCACAGTTACTGATGACACATTCCTGGAAAAACTAAATCAAATATGTGCCACTCATCAGCATTTTGAGAGTCGAATGAGCAAGTGTTCACGATTCCTGAATGACACATCTCTGCCACACAGTTGCTTCAGGATTCAGCATTATGCTGGGAAGGTATCTTTGAGAACAATTGCCACCTTTTTATTTATTAGCGTTTATTTAGCGCCAGCATAGTGCACAGCACTTTACAATTGGTAATAGACATAAGATTACAACTGTTCCTATCAAATTCTTAGAAAAACGAAAAACATATGTACAGTGAGTGCCCAACTAAAGCACTCATATTTGGACTCATTTATAGGTGGATACTTTTACACTCTGAATGTATGTAGAAGAAACCCCCCCAGAGAAGAGTATTTCTGTTTAGCTAGACACAGTTTAACATGCATTTAGCTTAAAAACCGTAGTAGTATTGCAAGATGTACCTCAGGTGCACCATGTGTTGTGTAGAGTGGAAATGTGGCTTGATAGTGTTAGTAGTAAATGCTCAAAACATTTCTACACAATATAATAATATAGAGCTGTGCCATATCACACGTGAGAATATTGTCTTCACAGTTATTAAAAAATGTGACATTTACATTTTCAATATAAGGAGGCAGATTCAATTCTAAAAAAAAAAATCTAAATAAAAAATCCCGGAACGACCGCAAGACACTATGCAGCGATTTTTTTTCTTCATTATTTTAGTTGAAGTATCGCTTTCTCTTGCTTGCAGCCTTTTACAGCAGGGGTGTCCAACCTTTTAGCTTTCCTGGGCCACATTGGAAGACGACGAGTTGGTTTGGGCCGCACATAAGATACACTAACACTAACGATAGCTGATCATCCAAAAAACCATAGAAAACATAGTTAACATATATATATATGAGAAAAAAAAAGTGATATATATATATATATATATATATATATATATATCACTTTTTTTTCAAATCCCCCTATACTTACCTTTCAATCGCCCTGTTCAAAAAATCCTCTCTAGTTATTATACTATAATCACTTTTTGTATTGTTTCAATGCAATATCAATAAAGTGCATTGTATATCAGGGTGCCCTGACCAGGCCTGCGGTACCTGACATATACATCACTGTGACCCCAAATTGTGACCTGTTTTGCTAATTACACCACTATGTTAGTTAAGGGATAACAACTTATAATGGGCCAAAGAGAATAATATATAATGCCCCATTAGTATTACAAGTAGAAGTATGTAGCAGGGAGATAAGGTCCATGATGCTCCAGGACCAGGTGACTTTTATTCACTGGTCAGCATCCCTTGAAATAATAAAAAAAATCCCCCTTAACTTACCTTTTAATCGGCTTGTTCTCCTGTCCTCTTCTCTTCTTTTCTCCAATTCTGTGCTGCTGATTGTTCTTCTCGCGCGGGTGACTCCTCTGTGCTGCGCTCCGCAATGAATGTTGGGCGTGATGACATCACGCCCGACATTCACTGCGAGCACTGCACGGAGGAGGAATCAAGGGAGGGAGCCGGAGTACCAGCTGACGTGACCGCAAGGTAAGTATTTTCTTTTCTTTTTTTGCAGGATTTTTTTTTTCCATTAGTGCTGCCCCCTTGCCACAACCAAAACTCCTTCTGGGCCACATTTACAGACGTCGTGGGCCGCGGGTTGGACAACCCTGTTTTACAGTATAAATGGTAATAAAGCTTGGCGGCCAATTCAATCTGCCCCAATATCTAATGAAATACAAACATCACCACATCTTTAAAAATGAAAATGGGAATCTTCTTTCCTGCAGTAGTTGAAATGGAAATGTCAGTTATGTAATGCAAATATATGCCCACAATTTGATATAATACAGCCACAATGCTAATAATTAAGGTAATTGTTCGATTGGATGTGTAAATATGCAATCAATCAGAAGTGGCTAGATAGAATGACAAAGGTGACTATAAAATAGAACTGTCAAGCCTCAGGTCTTGTGGGTAGCTATCTGGGGATACGCCCATGTCTAATTGTGTCTCCATTACATGAACACACCCTTACTGTACTGAAATTACTCTTGCCTGCCACTGCCCTCCCCAGTTCTGCCTCTCCAGGTGATTAGTATTCATATATAGTCTTGGTACACATGCGTAGTAGCTAAATGTGTATGTTATTGCAAAACAAAATTGACTTGCTTCTGACTCTAAATGTGTAAAACAGGAAAGTGATTATATCTAGATGTCTCATATCCTTTCATTCACCTTTTTACTATGAAGCTTATAATGAAAGTATGAACTCTGCAATTGACTAAGAAAATAGTTTTAATTTTTTATTATAGTTAGTATTCAGTTGCACTAAATGGTCAGTTTTTGCTATCTGGAAAAGTGCACCATGCAAACGCTATCATGAGATGCTACTCTATACTCTTGGTTATTAACACTGACAAGGCTGCACCACACCCATCCCCTCTGCTTCTAAACTTAGCAAGAGGCATGTTAGGTAGCATCCAATGCTTCTCAGACTGGGAGTGAGGTGCTTGGTTGTGTCAACAAAGCCATGAGCCAAACATAACAATTTTCACCGCACCAAGCTCAACCCCTTATATATCACAGAGATCTATTTGTCTCATCAAATGGGGAGGTGCTCCTACACATTGCCAATATATACCTTTAGAAAAGGGAAAAAGGAAAGGGGGAAAGGGTAGGAAAATGTGTATATAGGGCACTCTTTTGGTACAATATATACAATGTATTTCTGTTAAGAGTAATATCTTTATTAGAGTAAACAAATAATTGGTTAGCGAAATAATTTAAAAACACTCAGTCAATAAAAATGTTGACCAAATAAACTGGGTAGAACACTGTTAAAAAGTAGTAAAAAAGACTACTATGCTGTCTCACTGTGTTCTGTCAATAATGTTAAGAAATGAGCTGTACCAATATCATATAAGGTATTGATATTGAATTCAGTATATAAAAAAGTATGATGGATTATCCTTGTTGTGTATCCAATCCTTCTATCATTTCATAGGTTTATTACAGGACACATAGTTTCCCATTAATGACTATATACATATCTCCTCTCAAAAAGCAGTCCCCTATTATTGCTCCTAGGGGTAGAACTAGGTACTACACTGGTTATTGTAGTGTGGATATTGATAATCTAATGGTACAGAGGTACATATTCTCACCCCTCTACTGCTAAATAGTAATGATGTAACAGTATGTTCAAGTACATGAATTGAGCAATATAGGAGACTGGGGTTAGGTATCACTAAATATCTAGATACCTGTCTCACCACCTAATCCGTTTATCTACCTCTAAGTCTGCTAATGAGTGAGGTGCTCTTAAGTGTGAGAGCCCAAGGACTAACTAGTAAGGGATTAGCTAGTATAATATGCACTTCTGAATAACATGTACTTTCTAACACTGTAATATAGTGCCTAGCGTAACCCCGCTAATCTGTTGGAGAGGAGTAAGGTAGTGCAGCTCAATACATATTTAAATAATATTAGACAGTCAAATAGTGAGCTCAGCTAAACGCCAACGCGCGTTTCGCTAAGAGCTTTATCAAAGCATTTATTAGCGGGGTTACGCTAGGCACTATATTACAGTACAGCACTGTATAGTGGGGAGAAAACAGGACTTCTATAAAACAGGGACGTACAATGGAGGTTCAACAAATGTAGACATGAAAACAAAAGGTAGATGGGGTCCAGCTCATAAAAGAGCTTACATACTACATAGAAGAAACAGGCTGAAAAGGAGGAGTGACTCAGGCTCAGAATGAAGATTTGGACAATTGTGAGGGTGTGTAAGTGTGCATCGTATAGATGGGAGTAGGGTAGGCTCTAATGAAGAGATGGGTCTTCAGATGGGCTATATAGCAGCTAAGACAATATTAGGCAATATTTGCAAGCAAAGTTGGGAAAAAATATGCTAGTGCTTGGACACACTTTTATTAAAAAATCAAAGTGCATGCTTGAAAGCATGCTCAATGAAAACTTAAAGACATTAGTAGGCACTTAATCCCTTTGCAACATACAAGGTAACATGCATTTTTACCCCTAAATTAGATCAGGTTATTAATAACATTAAGCATTCTCTGTTCCGGAATAAATAAAGAAAAAAATCTTCATATACTATACACAAAGAATTTCTTGAGGTTACCAACCTTTTATGGTTGCCTGCTTGCCAACAAATTGTTTAATTTTGTATTTATTTTATGTATTTAGCTTTGCAATTATTGTTACACTTATAGCATTTGGGTCTTCTGTATTACCTAGTGGTTCAATTCATCTGCATTCCAGGTCATGTACCAAGTGGAAGGGTTTGTTGATAAGAACAATGACTTGCTCTATCGTGACCTCTCCCAAGCTATGTGGAAAGCAAACCATGCACTTATCAAGGATATGTTCCCAGAAGGCAATCCAGTCAAGATAAATCTCAAGAGGCCACCAACTGCGGGTTCACAGTTCAAGGCATCAGTGTCAACCCTGATGAAGAACTTGCTAACCAAAAATCCTAACTATATTCGGTAAAATTAATTCATTTTACATTTTTATACCTAACTGCTTAAAACTTGATTGCTGTTTCCTAGTCAATGTATTTGTGGACTATCCTTTTTACTTCGTTTATAATACATGGGATTTGTGAACGTTTTCAGGTGCGTTAAGCCAAATGACAAGAAGGCTGCCCATATCTTCAATGATGCCCTTGTGCGTCACCAAGTCAGTTACCTTGGTCTACTTGAAAACGTCCGGGTCAGAAGAGCAGGCTATGCCTTCAGACAGCCATATGAACCTTGTTTGGAAAGGTACAAGATGTTGTGCAAACAGACATGGCCCCACTGGAAAGGACCAGCAAGGTAGGTTTGCTTTTGAATCATTATATATGGGAAGTGAGGGATCCTGATGTGCAAAGAATAAGCATGTTGGAAGGCACTGAAAGCTGATGGAGCCAAAAGTTTGCCCCTGGAGTCCATCTCCAGTAGTATTTTCTTATCTTTGCCCTAAAGGACCACAAACTATAATGCGGCTTATCCTCTGCTTATTATCTTCTGCATAAGGTATGCTGGTAATTCTGTGGATATAGAAATGATACTCATAAGAATAATTGACATTGATTTGATGTCTCATATTTAAAAACAAATTTTTCAGTGCTTTAAAATACTCATCCTTTATTTGTTTTTAGTTTTTTCTATAAATAAGTCATGTGTTGGGGTGTCATTTACAGATGGTAGTGAATAAAGCCTTTAGACTATATGAATATATTTTTAAAGTGGGAACAACATGTTGCACAATGTTAAATCTCTGGGTATGAAAATCACCAATACTATTCCTGTTATAAAACAAATGATTTATAATGTTAAAATACTTTATGCTAACATCTCTGTATGCATCCTACTCCACTCTCTTACCAACTTTGTGATAAGATGACAGCTGACATCTCCCATGTAAATAATATCTGTATAAATGTGAGTTTTGATGTAATTGTTTAAAACAAGTAATTTCATTAGGAAAACTTGTCTGTTCTAACGAATAATGCACCACCTAACATGAATTATTACAGATATTACAAGTCCACAACCTGTTTAAAATCACTTGGCCAGTGGCCTTGTGTTGTTATATAGTCATGAATCTGCTCCCATGGATCCAATATACAAATATTAATATATGAATACTTGAATTTTTTGGTCATTCTAAACTGCAAACAAACTAAAAAGTAGTAAAAGCAGTATGGTTCCATCCCTCTCTCCTAGAATGTTGTGTGCCAGTGGTCCCAGTCTAGGCAGGTGGTGGGACAACTATTAGATTTGGGGGCTCACATACAGCGGCTGAATCATCCAAAAGGTCACACATTCTATATATTTTTTTTTTTATTATTATTCATTCCACTTAAAAAGAAAAATTGTTAATTAAAAAGAAAATGTTTTATTTTTAATAATATTTCATATGCATTCAATTGAGAAATGCCATTGGGATGCATACTGTTACAATGATCTACTGGAACTGAGGTTCTTCAACAGGGTGCTTGAAGACTTCACAAGGTGTGTGTGTGTATTTCCAGATATCATTGGCATGTACTGTATGTCAGTGTTAAGTCCGTAACTATCGTTTTTAAATGAAAGGTTGTCCGATGCGATTGCTGTGGTTGAAAAGCACAAAGGTTTTATTTGCAAAGTATATTAAAAGGCAAAGTTTGGTATACATAAGCATGCATCTGCTAGCACAAACTTCTATCAGTACTCTGTAAATTGTACCCCTCTAGCTTTGGAAACCAAAGTACACATTTACAGTATTAAAGTCTTCATTCATAGATCGAAGGGTCTTGACCTCCCAAGAACTCAGTACAGCATTGGTGGATTCTTCTGGTCATTGTTCCTTGAAACTGCCAGATGTCCTTCTTCAGTTTCCTGCCTCTAGACCTGTACAAACTGGTTTTTATGATCCCTGTAAGCTGGCTTTTTAGTGTATGAAAAAGCAATATTATTTATAACTAGCGTCCGCACTTTGCGAACGCTACACAAATAATACCGGAAACGTTCTCATGCAATTGCGAACAGAATAATTCCAAACACTATATAATTTGTAAGTTGAAAACATATTTTAGCCTCTTTACCACTTTATTTTATATAAATAGATTAGTATATGTTAAGCTTCATAAAAGGTTGTTGTGAAAATAATTACGTTGCATATAGCTTGCATCGCTACTGATTGTAGTGTACAGAAAATATTGATTACCACCTTCAATCAATTATTTAACTTTAACAGTCCGCAATAGCATTGATGCCATGAAAGTGTACAGCAGTATTGGTAATTCCCAATAGTATATCTACAGTAACAGTACTTCTCAGTTATGTCACATATGGTAAAATGCCCTTCAATATGTCACCAGTATTACGAATGCTCAATAATATGGCAATAGTATAATATGGGCAGCACAGTGAGTGGCCTAGTGGTTAGCACTTCTGCCTCACAGCACTGGGGTTATGAGTTCAATTCCCGACCATGGCCTTATCTGTGTGGAGTTTGTATGTTCTCCCTGTGTTTGCGTGGGTTTCCTCCGCGTGCTCCGGTTTCCCCCCACACTCCAAAAATATACTGGTAGGTCAATTGGCTGCTATCAAAATTGACCCTAGTCTCTCCCTCTCTGTCTGTCTGTGTTTTGTGTGTGTTTGTGTGTGTGTGTGTGCTTATATTAGGGAATTTAGACTGTAAGCTCCAATGGGGCAGGGACTGATCTAAATGAGATCTCTGTACAGCGCTGCGGAATTAGTGGCGCTATATAAATAAATGATGATGATGATGATGAATAGTAACAGCAATGGCAAATAATAGCTAAACAGCAGGTCACTGGTACTAGTAATGCCCAGTAATATGAGAGCAGTAGCAGTAATGTTCAATCATTTCACTAGTAAAATTCAGCAATACAAATAGTACCAAGTGATATGCAAACAGTGACTTTAATGGTCCATGATATGCCACCAGTAGTAGCCATGCCAAATAATAAGCCATCAGTAATAGTATTGCCTAGTAGTCTGCCACCAGTACATACCCCACATTATCCTTCTTCTCTTCCTGATCCAGCATTTTTTTTCCTTATGATAATAGTTCTGCCCCAGACGCGCTAACTAGCCAGCATCACTTGGTGGGAGGGATACACCATGGCCCTTTACTGTTTTTAAAGGCTGTATACTGTATGTTATTCAAAATGCTGCTGCTGTCAGGCTTCACGTCTCTTGCCACATACCCCACTATCCTTCATTAGGCAAAAAGAGGGGGAACAAAGTCCTTTTGCTTATCTATAGTTCAAGTTGGTCGTCAGCTGGGACCTTGCCCTCTACAGCAAGCTTACTGGACTAAAATAAATCACCACACAAGACAGTCACGCATTACACTACATTACTTATTCTGTTAATTACACCTCCAAAACACTGTCGTCCATCCACACACTTACATATCAAACCTAAAACTGTACACTGCACCCATCTGCAGTCTGAACGCCAATTACTGGTCATTGTTTTGTCACTGTCCATATTGTAATTCATAACTGCCCTGTGCATTGTAACATTCAGAGCGCTTTAATTGGGCTGTCTCATTTCCACCTTCGTGTACACCTTTAAACTACCCTCAACCACCAAACTGTTATGCCATAAGCAATGACTGGGTCACATTTGCTAATATTAAACAAAATCAGCTTTACTCTGTTACTCTTGTGGAAATTATTTGCTTCATCCTACTTTTGAAGTTTGGGTATCCAAATATTTAATTGGGTGCCCTTAGCCCCTAAGTATGAACAGTTGGAGTTGTGAAAGTCAAATAATTGGATGAAGTCGTTTCAAATTAATAAACATCGATTTAATTTGCTTTATCTGAAAATATGCAAATAGCACGCTAGGGCGTGGAAGGGCTTGCTATGCAATAAC
The DNA here is from genome assembly GCF_038048845.1 of Mixophyes fleayi. Taxonomy (NCBI): domain Eukaryota; kingdom Metazoa; phylum Chordata; class Amphibia; order Anura; family Limnodynastidae; genus Mixophyes; species Mixophyes fleayi. The sequence continues at coordinate 62,224,432 of NC_134408.1, forward strand.
ACTAGCGAACACTTATAAATACATTTACACTCGCGCATACATTTGTAAATAGTTCACCTTAATAAAATTCCAGCACATAGTCCTTTATATTCAAATGTAACAAATTTAAAAGCTTAATTTAGTAATGTTAAAGCCACTTTATTGACATCTAAGGTTCAGGATATAGGAAATGTATCGTGTTTAGTGTCATACTAATCCACTTTTCACCATCAGACATCCGCTTTAGTAAGCGATCACACCCTGCGTATGCTAGTTATGGATGATAAAAGATTAATGCTTGAAATGATATTGTGTTTGGAATGCTAATAGGCTGATTTGAACCAGTATTTTGGCGGCTCCTGAGGGAAGACATGTAGGCAACAGTTGGAGAGTTGTCCCCCAACTCTTGGAGAGCATCGTTTGAACTGACCTATGACCTGCATTGTACTGGACTGTCTTAAATCCTGAACCAATGGAATAATGCCATGACATCACCACTGTTTTTTAAGTACCACAAACTGTATATAAACCAGGCACTTTGAACATCATTCAGTCTACTTTGACCACAGGCTTCAGGACTGAATGACTTTTTGCTGGATCCAGTGCGGTGCATATGTATCGGCTGTACTTATTTTTATGTTGTCGTTGTTTTACATCTTGCTATTAAATCTCTATTGTGCGTTGGAACTACATTGATCGCAGCGGACAATATTTATTGATAGCGACTAAACGAACATAACTGAGTCTATGGTTGGGTCTGGCAGGTGCGGTTACAAATCCATTTGTAGCACTGGTAGTCACAAGTGAAAGCAAAAACCTCTACAATAATCTACTTGACTGGGAACTGCCATGATGATTTCTTTTTCACGTGGGCAGTACTGTATATGCTCTGAACAAAGATGGTACAATGGTGGAAACACTTTAAATGACCAACCATTTCATTGTAATGTTTGATATGTCAGCAATGTTTCAACTTTGTAAAGTCTGTACTTGCTATGCTGCAGTATTCATTTTGACTTTAAATATCTTCATATGGTATGACATTTGTATACCTTTTTCTTTTGTTTTACATCTCTTTTACATATTCATCTTTCTTTTCCTACCAGCACCATTTAGTGCATGTGAAGTGTTTAAAAAGAAATGTTACAGACATACGTGACACAGGATTAATTTAGCATTTGAATATTGTCCTGTTGTATGATGTGGGCATTGGTGTACCTGTTTGTTTAGTTTAAAATTAATTTTACATCAGTGGCGCACGCAGGGGGGGTTTCTGAGTCTCCAGAACCCCCCCCCTGCGCTAACTAAGTGGCCGCTATAGCTGCACTGTCCTATACAGCAGCCGCGGCGCTGTCAAAGAAGCGTCCGCGGCGGTGCTGTAGTGTATACAGCACCGCCGCGGACGCTTCTTAGACAGCGCCGCGGCTGCTGTATAGAACAGCGCTGAAGAAACGGAGCTGCTGCGCATGTGCAGCAGCTCTCGCGGGGGGGTGGTTTTTTTGGGGGGGGGTCGGCCCTGTACATGTACATCATACTCCCCTCCCCATCATTTAGTGCATGTGAAAAGCGAGAGTCCAGACATCACCTTTTTTTTCCTTCCTATTGTATAGAACAACACATTCCTGAATAATGTCTTCTACCAGCCTGACATGCTGTAGCCTGTTGTCAGTTCACAATATGTACAACTTTAGCAATTTGTTCTGTTTGTCTGAAATAGTTAACATGATCAGTCATTGTAATCTCATAAATTTACAATTTTGTCTGTGACCTAAGTGTTACCTTGCTGTAGCTTGCAATGCCGTTCTACAGCATTCTTACTGTTCAGATAGTGCCAGTGTTGCAAATTACTAAAGCACTGTTTAAATATAAACAGTAGGGGCCTGATTCATTAAGGAACTTAAATTAAGAAGTTTCTTATTTAAGTCTCCTGGACAAAACCATGTTACAATGCAAGAGGTGAAAACATGAAAAAACAGTCAGTTCAGTAACATTCAGTAATGTATTATAGCTTATTGAACTAGTTGGTTGGAATGTTCCTTTAAGATCACCTTACCTGGCTTGAAAATAAGAATGATGAATGAGGACAACAGACTAGATGGATATCTGCTTAAAAAAGACTAAATGAAAGAACACCGAAGTTGGAATGCAGATAGACGTACATTACTGTGGTGTATGGTTTACTAGAAATGCATAACGGCACCGTACTGTTCTCTTAGAATGTCTGTTTTGACAATTCATACTCTGTTTAAAGAGTAGGACAATAAATTTGATTACTGTTTTATTGTTGCCATTTAGTTGCCATATATATAGCAACAGTATAAATAATATGAAACATGTTAGATTTTTTCCAAATTTTTTTGCAGAATTTTGTTTTTGAAATGTGAAAGCAAAAGTCAGGTGTGAATAATATAGCATAGTAACCATTTAAATGTTGAACTGTCCGTTTGCAGTATCAAGATTTCCTCCAGCTTTCTACCATGTGTACTTTTTTCCTTCTTTGTAAGAATTACTAATGCTCTGAAAGTGTGCCAGAAATGCGCCTTTGTTCTGTACCAGAAAGCTTTGAATTTTCAGTTACAATAAACATCTTATGCATCGTGCACAAAACTAGGAACAGACAATATTTCTATTGATGTTATACAATTATATTTCATAGATATCTTCTGCTAATTGAAGGTTCATTTTGACACACCTATGATGAAAACTTTCTTTTGCTAAATCCCTTACTGAACATTACACCAAAAACTCATAATATTGGATGATAAATGACATATTCAAAGTTGTGTTATACTGTGATGAATGACAAGAAATGGTGTATTCCGAGTAAAAATTATTTTGATTGAGCCTTATTATGTACTAACTTTTTGTCCTGCTGACTGGTGTGAAAAATCATACAAACCGGACACCTAGTGCTTGGAGCCCCCAATTGGTGCCGTAGGGCCCTACTAGCCACTATAGACCTGATTGGGGGGGGGGGGGGGGCGCGCTCGCAGGTTTGTCTAATAGCCTCCAGCCTAATTCTGTGTCACTCTCTTTTAAAGTAGTTGTAGTGCTGAGGCCCTTGGTCAGTCTAAATGCCCCCACCCTGATATGATAGAGTGCAGCCTAAAACTCCTTATCCTTATACTGGGGGTTCTGTTTTATCCACTCAACTCTTACACTGCAAAGCCAAGTTAGTCAAACCCCCTCCCAGTTTGGATGAGGGGTGAGCACCAAAATGTCACGGCTTGAGTAATTGGGTGTCTAAGCCTCATCTCACTGGTGCTGCTGGAACAGTACATCTCTACAAACTCCAGACAGTTGGGTACACCAGATATTTCTCTCCAGTATACATCTGTTAAAGCCCTTAGTACTTAACTTCAGTCTTAATCAGAAGTAATCCAGTAAAGGGAAATAAATCAATATGGGAGCGGTTGATAATCTTAAAACCTTGATCTGACACACATACGAAATACAAATGAAACTAAATGCATGTGTTTTTTCCCCTTTAAAAATTAAATGTGAATCTTCTGCATTAGTTCAAATGGAAACGTCAGTAAAGTAATGTGAGTAAATGGCTGCAACTTCATATAGTATAGCCACAACACTAATGAATTAAGTACTATCGCATTGAGGGGTCCGTACTCGATCAGCCAACCTGAAGCTGCTGGAGTATTGTCATCCTCATCATCGTGCTGTCCTTCAGCACCCCTAAGATACACCTCCTGATGGGCGGGTATATGTGTGTGCACGCGCCCATGTCCATTTGTGTCACAATTCCATGAACACACCTATTCAATACTCTACTTGTCTGTCCCTGTCTGCCTAAGGACAGGCAAGTCAACGATAAGCAAAAAAGTACAAGCTGATCTATTTCCTATGCTTTTTTTGGTGTGCATGTGCACTTTTAGACGTGTTTTTAATTCCAAATGAGCCTATCAGGTGCGTTAACAGGGGTATATAGCCCAAGTTCAGTGGAATAATAATGTAGTTCAAGACAGTTCAATGGTTCAATTGTCCTGGACGATCCTTAAGGACCACAGGTATAAGTCCAGTTGGTAAGCATTAAAAGACAGAAAAAAACAGGTATGAGATCAGTGTGTTAGTGATTTAGTTTAGTAAATTAGTTTATTATTTTGCAAATAAGTTAAATAGTGACTGTTTGTTAATGTAACACATCCTTCAGCTTCAATGCCGCATGGTTTTGCTTAGTTGCACAGTTATTCCTTTTTTTTTTTTTTTTTGCTTTACTTACCTTAATGAATCGGGCCCAAGGTGCATTTAGTTTAGGCAAGCAGCTAAAGGTTTATTTAATCTATTTTTTTTTACTTGTTTATAGAGTTGGTGTAGAAGTGCTTCTCCATGATTTGGAAATTCCTAAAGAAGAATTTTCCTTTGGAAGATCAAAAATTTTCATCCGTAATCCACGAACGGTATGTCTGCTTATTCATCCACCATGTGTTATCTGGTTAAAGGTACTGCAATGTCAGTGATTTGTATGCGAGTAGCATATTGCTGCAATACTCCCATCATAGTTGTGTGTCATGGTCAAGTTATTGCCGCCAACCCCTTCTTCACTCTCAGTGGGTGATGACACAGAACAAAGCGTTTCGGTATACAGTTCTAGTACCACAATCAAGCTCGTTTCTTGTGTGAGGCCTGCATCGCTACTAAAAAATAAGGAAGGGTAACTTGGCAAGAGAAAGAGTAAAGAGTTCAAGAATATCAATGACCTGCTCACCATTTTCAAAGTGAAGGATAGTTCTTAATTTAAATATATAATAAACACACAAAGACTGACAACAGTGATGCACTAATATCTTCTGCCAAAGTGAAGGGCTTTACAGCTTGCCCTCTAAATCAGAATTACAAATTTCTGTACGCCACTGGATTCCATTCTAGCCTGGCAATTTGGAAAACTCTGATGCTCAGCTTGAGAGGGCCACAGGTTATCTACCCACCAATTATCTTATGTCTTTAGCTAGTACAACTCTGAGCTGGTGGATAATACTAATCATTATCTGTTATTGGTTCACTCTGTATTCCTTTAATTTACCTTTTTGCTCATGACAGTGCTTTCCTTATTTTGATGCACTGACCTGTTTTTTGCATTCCCCACTTTCTCCATAAATTACCCCAAATACCATTGCTTAGCACATATAGATATTACACATATCATAAGCATTGTTTATTTGTAAGACAACAAAAAATACTGCAGTGCTAGACAGAACTGCAAATCAAACAAAATGCAATCACACATAAAAACAGAACAAGAATGACAATGGAAGTGCAGGCATGAGACAGGATAGTGAGATCTTATAGTCTAGAGGAAGAGGGCAATGATGATACAATAGGAACTAGTGAGACACAGATTGGACATGGGACAGTAGCTGGTAGAACCAGGGCTGCCAAGAGGAATTCAGGGCCCCGGTACAACAAATTCATGGGGCCCCCCTTATACTTGAGTATGCTTAAAAAAAACAACAACGGAGGTGTGGTCATGCATTTGGGGGCGTGGCAAATGCGCCATTGGGGCGTGGCTAAAACATCAAAATCACTAGGCTCTTAATTCGCCCGAGCGTCACATATGTCCAAGCACTCCTGATTCAGGACATCTAGCACCACAGTGTAGTATAGAAAAAATGCAGTGTGTACACAAAGAGTTCAGTCTTGGCCTGCACCTTACATTGGGCACAACACTCACCAAAAATTGACATTGTCCCTACTAGAATCACAACATTTCACATACTGTCATGCTCTCTCCTACCTGTTGTTCTCACTTTCACCACCTGTGGCTGCATGTTTCTTTAGTTGCGGCTTGTCTGGGTCCTGGAATTCTGGGGGCCCTATTTGGAAAAAAATAGCTACATTAATTCCAAACAACCCTGGCGTTAAATCAATACCATCCACAATAAATAATTAGGCCTTCTTCCAGCTCCAATATTACAATAATGTGCCCCTTCATCATCGCCATGCCTTATGATCACACTGCGCCCTCCATGCTGCTTTTGCCCCCTTTACCTGGCTCCCCTTTATCACACTATACTATGCTGCTCCCCCCCTTTTTCAATCCCACTGTGCCATGCCTCCCCCCCCCTTTTTAACCCCACTGTGCCATGCTGCCCCGTTTTTTAACCCCTCTGTGCCCTCCCTCGTTTATTAACCCCTCTGTCATGCTGCCCCCCCCCCCCCCGTTTTTTAACCCCTCTGTGCCCCCTCGTTTTTTAACACCTCTGTCATGCTGCCCCCCTCGTTTATTAACCCCTCTGTCATGCTGCCCACCCCCTCTCTTCTCTCTTCTCTCTTGGTCTTCTCTGCTGCTCTGTGCTCCATTGCTCCAGACTGACTGAATGCTGGGCGTGACATGATGACGTCACACCCGGCATTCAGACAGTCTGAATGGAGCAGAGAGGAGGGCCGCCGCCGCCGCCGCGATCACACGTGAGTTTGTTTTGTTTTTTTTAACTACCCTGCTCCCCCCACCTCCCGCTGCAAAAGAAAAAGAAAAAAAATTTGTTTTGAAAAAAATAAAGAAAAAAATTGGCAGCGCAAGGGCCCGGGCCTTCCCCCTGACATGCCCGGTAATTAGTACCCGCTCCCCCCCCTCTCGGCGGCCCTGGGTAGAACATGCAGAGGATAGTCTATATCATTGAGGTGGATTTTCAGAACGTGCTTGAAAGATCGAAGGTTGTCGGAGAGTCTGGCCAGGCGGGGTAGGGAGCTCCATAAGTGAGGAGCAATATTGGAGAAGTCTTGAAGGTTACCAGAGAAAAGGTGTAGGTCAGAGGCACATGAAAGATGTTGAGAAGGAGTGAATCTCAGGGCAAGGTCAGAGATGAAGTGGAGAGAATAAATTTATGGTATGGACTTCAAAGGAGGAGAGGGAATGTTCAGGAAGCATGGCATGGAAGTTGCAACCAGGGAACAGTAGGAAATCTTAATCCACCATATCTTTAAGTCTCTCACTACTTTCATATGTGCTAGTAAAGCAGCCTTAAAGGTTGAAGCCCACACGTTGGCAACATTTTATACTGTTCAGAAATATAAGAAGAAAATTGTTATGAATGGAATACTATTGGCTCTATGGTATTTTAGTTGCTGTAAAGTCTATATCGCTTCTTAACACTGGCAAGCGTGAATGTAGTCTTAGATTCTAGCAGTTTGTTGGGTTAAAGCGGTGTTTCTCAACCCTAGTTCTCAAGTACCCCTAACAGTACATGTTTTCCATATCACTTTGCTGGAGCACAGGTGTAATCATTACTGACTGACACATTTTGAAAGATCCACAAGTGGCAAAATATATCATTGGTCACCTGGAAAACCTGCAGTGTTAGGGGTACTTGAGGATTGGGGTTGGGAAACACTGGGTTAAAGTGTAAGGGACCCATAGCACATGAAACATTTTGTGCACCATTTCCTATATTTTTCAGTTTGAATTTGTAATGTATGTGTTTAAACATTACAGCTGTAATTTTCCTGAAGCCCAGAGATGACAATGGAGGCTTTATCTCACATTGTACTACTGCTAGCTGCTATGTAAAAAAATACATTATTTTCGTGTCAAAGTGGCAAGCCTATCTGATTGTAGATTTTGCATTACAACAATACTAAGAAAACAGTTTGCTCAGGGAATTGGTCTGCCCATGTGTCACTGAATTTGTTTCTTTATCTTTTTGTTAAAGAACAGCTCACCTATAACATATACATCTAAAAAGTTGGAAAGTTTATAAAATGAGAGATTGTTACATTGTGTTCTCTGAACCCTTGACCAAGGCTGAATTGATTAGTTCAGTGCACTATATGGTCTTTTGAAATATGCAGTTTAAGAAGATTGCAATAGCTTGTTAACTAAAAGTGTAAATCAAATAGTAATGTATGAAGAGTATATATTATGGTATATTTATACCAGTGTTTCCTGATATAAATGTTTATTGAAATTGTAATATGTCTATGTGCAGTTGCTTGTGTCTGCGTACAATGCATGAGTAAATGACAATATATACATGCACATACATGGTGTCGGGGCGTTCTAATGTAGGGTGAGTATAGTAAGTGCGTGTTTCCGCAATTGCAAACCGATGCAGATATGCATGAGAAAGCCATATTGTTTGCTGGTAGTCATAGGCAGATTCTAATATTGGATGTTGATGATGTTCTTCGGCACTAGTCAACCTCTTGTGATTGGATGTTTGCGATTGCACCATTGACGCTGATTAGTGTTTTCTCTTTCACACTAGTTGGGGGATACTGCTCACCTTGGGGTATAGAGTGCGCTGTGGGAGTAATGGCACTAAAAAACTTGTCTAGCCTGCTCCCCTCCCCTCTATGCCCTCTCCACAGGAAGAGCTCAGTTTTGTTCTTAGTGCCTATGGAGTAGGGCACTTTCAGTTTAGTCTTAGAGTTTTTTTGTGTTTTTTATACATAGGATTTCTCCGCGGCCCACACTGGGTGACTGCCGCGGGTACTTCAGGGAGAGCGCCAGAGGCACTCGAGTGCTGCCCACCCTGATTTATGTAGGGCTTCCGGGAAAAGGATCACCTGGCACTCCGGTAGTGTCCAGGACCCAGCCGCTTTAAGGGAGGCGATGCGGGCCGCCTCGGGAGCCACGGCAGCATGCTTCGGTCGCCCATGACTGCTGTAGAGGCGGAGCTACTTGCGGTCCAGTTGCCCAGCCTGTCAACTGGCATTTGGAGGAGTTGAGGTGCAAACAGGTAGTGAGGCATGTTATGCTGGTGGGGGGAGCTGTCGCTGGAGCGCAGTCCCCACCTTGGTCTGATGTGTGTTTTCTTTCTGCAATTACAAATGTATGTTTTTTGCTGATTTTGTGCAGGCCAGCAAAGAGTTAAGTGGGCGTGGTTAGGTAATTAACTCACCTGTTTTTTTCCAGGGCTCTGGCAAGTTTATCAGCCATTTCCCACCCTGCCTGCTGGACACTCAGATGCAGACACATCCCTGGGGATTGAGAACCAGTAGATATAGAGTGGCTTTGCTGTTTTTTATCTTTTTCAGTGTTTGTGTGTTTTCTATCTGCTATACATCCTGTGGGGGTAAATTCCAGAACAATTCTGGTTCTTATCTTAGCTGAAGCACTGTATTATTGTGTATATCTATAGTGTTACAGTTTGTCATATACTGTACAGTTCTTCTTTGTTATAAGAACTACAGTTCTGTTTTGCAATATGTCAGAAAGAGGTACCGGGGCCAAATCCAAGGCTGTCTCTCTAATGTACTACACCTGTACTAGGTGTGATTTCAAATTGCCTGGTGGATAGTCAGACCAGGGGGGCCTGTGCACGGTATGCGAGGCCGAGGACCTGGACGGGGTCTCGTCTGTGGGTGCTGCAGACATCGTGGAACCAGCTTGGACTAAAGAGCTGGCACGGTCTATTGCCAAATTGAGGAGAGACAACCCATGCCTGGAGATGGTAGGTGCTGATACGTTTTCCTCTTCTCCGGGTACGCAGTCCTCAGACACCATTCCTTTGGGACAGGCATCTCAGTTGCTACAGGGTGGTCCAGGGGTCTCCCAGGAGCCTGTTTGGATGAGTAGTTTGAAACGGTCTGTGCAGGGGTTGACCAGAGTGTCTACCTTGAAAAATTGTTCCATTCGAGTATGGCAGGGGGACCGCGTAAAGTTAGTTAGAGTTTAACTTTACCGCGTAAAGTTAGAGTTAGTAGATTCGGACACGGATCCATCCGAATTTGGAGATGGTGATGTTCTAGAGGATCCTGACTATGAGGAGTTGCCCACAGGTGAGGAGGATATGTCCAATAGACAGGGCATTGAGGACCTTATCCTGGCAGTGCGATAGGTTCTTAACATATCGGATGGGGAACAATCTGTAGACCTCCATATTTAAAAGGGCAAAGAGAAGAACAGTTTTCTTCCCTCCTTCTGCAGAACTGTTGAAAATTTGGGACAAGGCTAGACTTAAATTTCAGATTCCCAGACAATACAAACTTTTCTACCACTTTTCAGATTCAGAGGTAGGATCATGAGATACTCATCCGAGTATCGATGCTCCTATTGCACACTTGGCGAAGTCTACTGTTTTTCCGTTGCTGAATGCAGCGTCGCTTAAAGACAGATACTGACAAAAAGTGTGAAGCGATTTTGAAATCGATTTATTTAGCATCTGGGGTGTCCCTGCACCCGGTGATGGTGGCAGCTTTCGTCACCATCACTAGAACTGGCAGAGCATATTTAAAGATGCTGCTGAGTTTTTAGGGGATGCGGTTCTGGATGCGGATCAGGTATTGTCAAAAACCTTCACCCTAGCAGTGGCAGCTTAGAGCACATTTTGGTTAAGATCTTAGAAAGGGGATGCTGATTCCAAGAGAGCTTTGCAATATATCTCATATGACAGAGCGGCTTTGTTTGGTTCTCCTTTGGACAAATTTATTGCCCAGGCCACAGGGTGAAGAGTACTCCTCTTCTCGCAGCTGTGCCAAAAGCAAGAGAGGTGTTTTTGCTCTTTTCAGTTTGTCGATCACTTTAGAGGTGGTTCTTCCAGAACCCAAGCCCCGGTTACAAGGGTAGGGGGGCAAAGAGGCAGACGGGCCTGGACAGGACGTCGCCCTGCCCCTAAGCCAGCAGAAAAACAAGCAGCATGATTTCCTGCACCCTCCACCAGGGGCTCCGGTGGTGGAAGCACGCCTACTCCTCTTTTTGGAGCGGTGGCTCAGGTCCACCAAAGATGCCTGGGTGAAAGGCATATTGTCCAGGCGATACATCTTGGACCTAGTGGGTGCCCTCCATGGCATTTCATGACTACACCTTTTCCCACCTTTTATGGTGTTCCTGGGATTGTTGTTCGACACACATTGTCAGTGTTTTTCTCCCTTCAAACAAAGTACGGCAGATCCATCATCAGGTGAAAGATCTTTTATCTCTAAATTGCGTCTCAGTACTTCAATGTATGAAGCTACTGGATTACATAGTTTCCTTGTTCGAGGCTCTGCCGTTTGCTCGTTTCCATTCACGCAAGTTCTAACAGGAGATTCTGGCAAAGTGGTCAAGGTTGTATCCCTGCTTAGAAAGGCAGGTCTTTTTGTTGTCCCAGACAACACACCTGTCTCTTCTTTGGTGACTGAGGAGGGACATCCTAACACAGGGGTGTCCTTTCTCGATGTGGGTTTGGACCATTGTAACGACTGATGCCAGCTTGTTGGGGTGGGTTCCAGTCACTTTTCACATCAGATTGCAAGGGCTTTGGACGCCGGAGGAAGCATGGTTGCCCATAAATGTTCTGGAACTACAGGCAGTATTCAATGCTCTAGTTCATGCACAGTCCTTCCTGGCACGTCGGCCGATATGAATACAGTCGGACAATGCTACGGCGGTGGCTTACATAAATCCTCAATGAGGAACAAGGAGTCCTCTTGTCATGAATGAAGTGTCAAAGATCATGAAATGGGTGGAACAGATTCCTGCCATTTCAGCAGTGTTCATTCCGGGGGTGGTCAACTGGTAAATGGTAGCTCCATCCGTAGGTGTTTTCTCAAATAGTTCTTCGACGGGGTTGGCCAGAAATAGACATTTATGGCCTTGCGGCATAACCGCATGGTGGAAAGGTATTTGTGCCAGGTCAAGAGACCCTCAGGCGTTCTTAGTGGATGCTATGACTGTACGCTGGAACTTCAAGTTGGTGTACCTTTACCCTCCACTTCTGATGCTGCCGTGGTTCTTGCAGAAATTGAGAGTGATTCTACTGGCACCAGATTGGCCAAGAAGAGAGTGGTACTCAGATCTTCTAAATGTGATTGTGGATCGTCCTTTGCCTCTCAGGAAAGATCTTTTAAGTCAAGGTCCATTCTTTCATCAGGACCTTGATCAATTGCTTTTGAAGGATTGGAGGTTGAATCCTTGATTCTCAGAAAGAAAGTGTTTTCGGAGAGAGTGTTTAAAACCATGATCCAGATGAGAAAAGAGTCGTCATCCACCATTTATCACAGCATTTAGAAAGCATATCTATGTTTGTGTGAGAAGATCAAAGTGCCTACTAATTCTTTTCGTTTGGCCAGAGTGTTGGCTTTTCTGCAAGATGGTCTGAACAAGGGATTGTGGTTGTAGTCCCTTAAGGTCCAGGTAGTTGTGTTGTCGTTGTATTTTCATAAACGTATTGCACTGTTACCAGAGGTGCAAATGTTTCTACGGGGTGTATTTCATGTACAACCGCCTTTTGTTCCGCCAGTGGCTCCTTGGGACCTCAATTCGATCCTTTCAGCGCTTCAAAAGTCGACCCTTTGTACCTTTTTGAAGTCTCTCTTTAAAACTTCTCTCGTGGAAAGTGACCTTTTTGCTGGCCATTGCTTCGGGCAGACGGGTTTCGGAGTTGGCAGCCCCGTTATGTCGGGCTCCTCTTCTGATTTTCCATGACGATTTTGTGGTGCTTAGATCTAAGCCTTCGTTTGAAGCAAAGGGTGTCTCGAGGTTTCACATAAATCAAGATATGGGTTTGCCTATTCTTCCTCAGGATTCGCTGGCGTCTGGTCAGGACTCAATCTCTTTAGATGTGGTCAGAGCTTTGAGAATTTATGTGGACTGTACAGCTTCGGTTCGAAAGACTGATGGTCTTCTAGTCCTGTATGACTATCGTAAGCGTGGCTGGCCGGCTACAAAGCAGACGACGGCTAGATGGATCAGCGCTACTATCCGGCAGGCGTACGTTTCGGAGGGCTCTTCGGTTCCTAAAGGTCTGATAGCTCATTTCACAAGGTCAGTTAGTGCCTCTTGGGCGGTGTGACATGGGGCCTTGGCTGAGCAGTTGTGTAGAGCAGCTACTTGGTCTTCTGTTAGTACATTCATAAGGTTTTATCGTTTCCACGTCTTTGCTTCAAATCTTGTGGCTTGGTTAGTAAATAAACTGAGCTCTTCCTGAGGAGGGGGCATAGAGGGCAGGGGAGCAGGCTAGACAAGTGTTTTTTAGTGCCATTACTCCCACAGGGCCCTCTATACCCCAAGGTAAGCAGTGTTCCCCAACTCATGTTGGGGAACACTGCGAAAGAGAGAGAGATTTTACGGTAAGTACAAAAATCATATTTTTTTGGTTGTTCAGACATGTTATGCTTTTGTGTTCATGTTTAAGCAAATCATTTTTCTTTTTTTCATACATTATTATTATTATTATTATTATTATTATTATTAATTTTTATTTATAGGGCGCCACTAGGTGTCCGTAGCGCCGTACAGGGACAAACAAAGTTACAATACAAGGGGAGACAGTACAGTACAGTAAACAATAAGCACAGTAGCTCGGTGAGCTCAAAGCACAGCTAGAGGAGCGAGGCGAAGGTCCTGCATACGGCCGAGCCCGAGAGGGAAGGGCCGGATGACAGGGAAACCCCCAGAGGGGAGAGGAAGGAGTGAGAGGGGACGGGGGGGGAAGAGGGTCTTCGAGGAGGAGGGCTAGGTAGCTGGAGAGCCGAGTTAAGAGTGGTGAGGACAGGAGGAGAGATGACCCTGCTCAGAGGAGCGTACATGAAATGGAGTGTTGCTTCTACTATATTAGAGAGGGGTTTAAAAAAAAATAATTTGTTGCTACACATAAAACAAATTGGCTAAAAATATTGGTGCAAATGGAATGAAAGTGTCTGTAACGTGTGCCTGCCATAGCCTAGTTACATATGCTGCTGAAGAAGAACTGCACAGATCTTTAGATGCTTAGAGGTATAACTCTCCCATAACTGAACACAGTGCATGAAGAGACCCACGCCAGTTCTCCATGTTAAGTCAAATGCTGACTATATTTATACCCTGGCCATACTCTTGTTACATACTCATCTTTTTAGATCTTTTGTATAGGAATGTATTTGATTAATAGACACATTCAGTTTTCTTGGCTGTGATATTTTTTTTAAATTTGTCTTGGAAATAGTATTTCAGAATTTCCTTATTCACTTCTTAATTACATTCATCTTAGTTACTGAATTTAGACAGCAAAATACATCAGATTTTACTGTCATATTTACCATAGCTCTTCAAGCTGGAAGAGTTGAGAAAGGAACGTCTTGAAGACCTGGCCACTCTTATCCAGAAAATTTACAGGGGATGGAAGTGCCGCACTCGTTTTCTCCTGATGAAGAGGAGCCAAACTGTGGTGGCTGCCTGGGTCAGGCGATATCTTGTAAGTTACCTTTTCTCTATATTATTATTAATTAGATGGACAATAATAATCTAGGTAGAGAAAGACTTCCCAGGTAGTATGCTGACCTAGGGCTAAACAAAGTACAAGTCTTAGATAATGATGAAAATACATTTAAATGATCATTAGTACAAGTCTTAGATAATGATGAAAATACATTCAAATGATCATTAGTACAAGTCTTAGATAATGATGAAAATACATTCAAATGATCATTAGTTAATCTGACTCATTTATAGGTCTACACGTTAGATTAGTACATGATAACTGTTGCAGAAGTAGCTGTATTTACCTTGTAGGCAAAGTAGGCACATGACTAGGGCAGCACTGTTCTGATGGCAGCATATCAATGCTTTAATATTTTTACATGTTCCAATTTAATTTTGTTTTTTTACAGCTTGGTCTTTATCACGTATTTTTGTATTTGAATATAATAGGAAGGGATAAAAGGGTAGTGGCGCTATATAGATGAAGGGTGTAAGCACAAGGTGTGCACTTTTTTTCTCACAGTTGATAGAACAGCGCAAATTGTAAATATTAACAATCGTCAGAGTATTTCCCTGCCCATGTACTATGGTCAGAAGCGGCAATATATATTTCTATTAAAAGGAAAAAAATCCTTTCTCTCTGTCTCGCACCCACGGCCCCAGCCTGACACCCAGTTCTAAATCACTGGTACACTCCCCACATTGCACTTAACCACCTTGTCTGTACACTGATGCAGGAGATAATGTGATGGGTTGCTGAGGAGGGAAACCTTTCCTAGCACATTTATTTCTGCTCCCTCTCCACTCCCAGTGTGTGCAAGATGTGGTGAGTGTTTATTGGGTCACTCACTGACGTGTGACTGCGTGCTTCCATATGCATCCCTGTAAGCAGCAGTCACAGGGTGAAAGTAGTAAGTGAACTGAATTGTAGATTAGAGCCAATATTCGTAGTTTGTTGCCTTTTCTTAATTAGAAAAATGAATTGTTACGCCCCTCCCCACGTAGCTACTTCTTATAGTCTATATTTAGCTCACCTCATAGCCTTAATGTTCTTGTACCATGGTCCATAATTGCATCTCCTGGATTAAATGTAAGTGGTTTAACTGGTATGCATGTTTACTGAAAGTGTACACCATGAAAAGACTATACTAGTGCCATAAGATTTTCCATAATGTTAATCACAGATATACACAGATAGTTGGCACCAATCATTTATATTTTCCACATCAACATTCTCCTTTCTGTAATAGCACAAAGGACACACATTTATATTGTACTATGTATAATTGTCGTGAAAACCACAAAGTTCTCTGTTACCAAAAATAGAAGCATTTCGTCATTCAAGCGGCTAACTATTTTCTGATGTAATGCTCTCACTTTCCCCAACACAGCAACAGAATAAGTACAGACGGATTAAAAGTTCTACCATTGTGGTGCAGTCCTTTACCAGAGGATGGAAGGTGAGTCATCACATTATAATTTCCAGTTTATTTTTTACCATTGGCTAACTTCATTTTGTTGTTCCCAAGTGATTCAGCAGATGGATTATCATGACTGTAATTGGGTGAACTAGAAATGTTTTCTCCTGATTCTTTAATAACATTTTATACATTTATAATGATTACATTGCTGATAATTCCCCCTTAACACATTCAAGTATAAGAATGGTTGCCAGAGTCTGCTGTGTGCCAAATGATTAGGAAATTGTATTTTACTTTTCTCCTTAGGCACGGAAGATCCTTCGGGAGCTTAAGTACCAGAAGCTCTGCAACGAAGCAGCTACCACAATTGCAGCTTACTGGCATGGGACCCAGGTGAGGCAGTTAACAGGATTTCATTGCAGCTGTAGAGCGCAAGCATTGGGACCACAGCATTATTATGAAGAGTTTTAATCACTTTGTTTCTATTAACCTAATAATTACGATCACAAAACAAAAGCTGGAGCAAGTTTTCTTCCCACTGGTATCCTCACTTCCTGTCCTCCAGGTTCACGGATTCCAGCTATAACATTTTACGCTTTCTAAGCTTCTCTTTAACCTCATTTTCAAATGCACCACAGGCGCGAAGGGAACTGAGACGACTGAAGGAAGAGGCTAGGAATAAACATGCTATTGCTGTAATATGGGCTTACTGGCTTGGAATTAAGGTATTTCACGCATACATCCAAACCACCATCACCACCAATTAGCCCTCTAATCTGAGTAATCGCTAACATTTCCAGTAATGCTGGGTAATGCATGTCCGCTCCCTCAACCATTTCATACAAAATACCCTTGTTTTGTGTCTGCCATCTTTACTGCATGCTTGCTAAATCTATTAGTGTCAATTGGATGCAATTCATTAGTATATTGTTTGTATACAAATAACAAGAACGCATGTATTATAATAATAATAATAATAATAATAATTTAGAAATATGTGCTTAATATAGTGTCAATGCTGGCATTGAAAAATTTGAATGGTTCATAGAATGTTTGCTTAATTGTTGTAAATAGATTAATTCTGCATTCTCTATCTTGTTGGTCTGGAAATTTGAGCATCTTTTGAAGGTATTTTTTTTTTTGCCTTCGATGGATTTAATTTAAGGATTTGCACATGTTCTCCTGCAACCTTTATTAAATACATTGCTTCACCTTTCAAGCTGTGTCCTGTGCTGTTCAGCTATGCATTTATATCATTAGACAGAATTGTTTATCTTCGTTGCCAAGGGTTACCACACAATGTTGTTTAATTCAATGCAGAGGGAAGAGCAGAACTGGGTCCTGTCCCAACGTAATGAAAATAAACAACTCTACCTGTTAAGTGTAAGGCTTAAATGGACAATAAAGAGACCTGGAAGATAAAGCACTTGGTGATGAACTTGCTGGAGGGCATGTACAGGTCAACTAAATTAAAGTTGTCTCAATGTGAATAAAGCCATTTATAACTGGTCCAAAGGTTTCTTATAATATGATTGCTTGCCACCAGAAAGAAAAATACATTGTTGAATGTTGATATTGGCTGGCTACACTTTAACATGCGTATGTCTGTGTAGTGTACCGCTAAATCATGTGCAGATGCACATAAGTACTGGATATTTGTAGTATTTACACATTTGAATTTTAATACAATCTTAAAAAAAATGGCATTTTAGCACCTAACTTATTAAATACAAACCAAATGTAAGTGTTGCCTGCGGCATACCTTAATGATGTGGAATTGATATTGGGTATTAGATACAGAACATGGATATGCGCTATCTACATTATACTGCATAGCTGCTAATGCTTTGATAAAACCACCAGTACAAGTGCCTGTAGCACTGATGATATTGTAAGAAAACCTTCAAGAGACAACAAGTTATAATTATCAATTAATTTATTAAATAAATTGTAATTTCTGAATTAACAGAATTCACATTATACAAGTAAATATATATATATTTTTTTCTAGAACTGTATTAGATTTTGCAAAGGCATCTTCAATTTTTTTGGATTATTATTTTTGACACACTTGCTTTTAGCGTGTTCTGATAAAAAAGATATTCAAAGCAATGTGTATACAATGTGTTGTCATCATTTACAGAAATGTTAAATTTTTCCATATTTAAGCATGCCTACATGCAGAGGAGCTCAGCTTATTTCAATGTTATTCCTATTTTATACCATTTATTTTTGGTTTTTAATGTAGCAGATGAGTTTGATAAATTAAACCTGTTTTCTACAATGAGAAGGGTAAGAGTACAACACGTAAGATTAGCAAGAGATAATACAGGCTTCAAAATGACAACTAGCTTCTAACTTAAGATGCAATGTCCGTTAAAAACAAGCATTGCAGACAAGAGAGCATTTCTACCCATGTGTTGGGTGGTCCTTTTGGCTTCTTTTCAGCATTATAGCAGCGAGCCAGCAGAGGTCTTGTCTTATTAAATATAGAACTCTGCTGCATTGAGTGTTCCTTGGGGTCTCAGAGACTGGATCCCCACCAGTGTTATGCTATAGGGTAAGAGAGTGGAAAACACCTCAATTTCAGATCCTCTAGACCAGAGGTGCACAACCTGCAGGTCTGGTCCCCACATGGGATCCCAGAATCTGTTTTAATAGTCCACTGATTGTAAGATATACAATACTCTCAACAAAGCTGTCAACATTTTAAAATTTCTATGGACCGTTTGTTGCTGAACAGGTCTCCTGTAGCACATCATGTGTGGGTCTGTGTAGATCAGTGGTGTCCAAAAGTTTTTGCATGCGGGGGCTGCAGATCTCAACCAAGCATAAACTTTTAATCTGTTTTTCTTATACAGGTCTCCAGACCTTAACCACTGTGGCCAGGTACAGGAGCACCCCACTCTCTCACAGGAGCTCAGTTTGCTCCAATCTTCTAATAATCCACTTGCCCCACCCCCACCCTCAGGCTGTAATAATAAAAGCCATTGCCCGCACTTTGGGCATACCTGGTCTAGATGGTTCGTGGTTAACTGCCATAACCTATGATATGTTTACTTGTTGTTTAAAATAAAAAAATATCTTTTATAAATACTCCACTTATATAAATATTAACTTTTAAAGACCAATGTTATAAGAATATATAGTGAGCATGGCTTCCAATATACAGATTAATAAAATTATTTACTGTGTTTCTGTGAAGCTGGCCAGGACTGAAATTAAGGACATTTTACAACAAAAATGTCAAGGCACATGTCTTTACAGTCTGGGTCTGTTAGTGGTGAAAAAGGGATAGTCGGCTACTATGTAGTCTTTTGGAATGTGTCTCTTTTTGCGTCCTTGGACATTTTTGACACTGAAACTTGACATCCATCCTAAGTTGAGCACCACTGCTCTAGACAATATATTTGAGGCCACAAAAGACTTTAGAAGATAGGGGAGGGTTACAGGGTCAACTGCCCCTAGTTTGCAAGGATAGCCCCAGTTTTAGCATTCGTGCATGGAACTTTTTGTCCCGTTAATGTCTCTTTTGGTTGTTTTTTAATATGGGCGACAATTCCCCATACAATTTATCTTTTTAGTTTTTATTTTGGATGCTATATGTTAATATTGATTATGCTTCGTAAGTTAATATGGAGTATATTAAATACAATAACATGGGTAGGACCATAATACAACCTAGGGTGGAAAAGTTAAATAGTGCTGTCTGTCACTTGCCTAAATTATTTTGGCTATTTTGTATGAGACCAGTTTAAATAAAACACTTCAACAGTGTCAGTGTATTAGATGCATCCACGTAGCAGAGCCTTGATCTGTTCTTTCCATAAAAAAAGGAAGACAAGGACTTCATTTAGGCCTTGGTTCCTCATTTCCTCCCATTTATCCTGTGGCACATATGCAAATCTTAACTGATGCATGTGGCCCTCAAACCAACATCCAAGGTTTCTTTTATTTATTTAAATTCTTCTGCACCTGTCTCAAATGGTTTGAGGAAGTTCTCTTCTGGTGATTATACTCTCTGCATCCAGCTATGTTTCCATTCAATATCTAAACGTTTTAGGCTCGAAGGGAATTGAAACGCTTGAAGGAGGAGGCTAGGCGTAAGCATGCTGTTGCTGTCATTTGGGCTTACTGGCTTGGATTGAAGGTACTTTCTCTACAATGTGAAATCAATTTATTACTAACCACAATCTTTGTGATTGTCTGTTTCCTGTCTGTCTTTTAGCGGCTTGCTGTATCTCTTGCACTTATTAACATGGTACAGACCTTGCTGGTCAGTCTACAGATGACAATTGGATCCTTTACATACCTCAGATATTTGCATTTTTGGAAAATGATAACCATTTTATATTGCATTATTGCTTATAGGAACATTTAAGCAATTCTATAAACTTTATCAGTGGTCGAAGAGGAAATTTTAAAGTGGCAGTATGAAAAATGGAATATGATAGTTTTACAATGAAAGCAATAGGAGATGTGGAGGTGTGGCATACCACTATAAACACCTCTACTTCCACCACTGAACTATATAGATTTTCAGAAACTAGGCGCTGAAGAGTTACTTAAATATGACTCGCAAGTCAGATAATCATTGTTTTGTGTGTGGAACTACACACAGTCCCAGCAAGCCATTGCAGCCATTAACTGCTTGGGCATGTTGGCGCTTGTAGAAGTACAAGTGCCAGCATGCCATGGTTTCTGGTGCCTGCCAGAGCATGCTGATGCTTATAGGACTAAAAGCAACAGCATGCCCTGGCAGTCAGGGCCTGTTGTAACCTTTAGCTCAACACATTGAATAATCATAAAATAAACAGACACTGTAGAAAATAACCTCTATTAGAAATAAACACTCGCCAAATCCCTCATTCCCAACTTTATTGCACACCTAAATCCATAGGGATCATCTTTTCTTCTTTCTTGCAGTAATCCAAGGGTTAAAAAAAAATAAAAACTCTAATAGGAAATTGTAGGACTTTCTCTTAGCGGAGACACAACAAAATTAATGAAATAAGGGCCTGTCTGCAAATAACCAGAATTATTTGTCTCACGATTGAGCGTGCCTCAGAGTGTGAGAAAGGTGCTCTGATTGGCTACTCTGTACAGACCCACTTGGGTTATGAATTAACTTTTTATAATATGAATGAAGTTCATTGTAAAAATGACACTCAAAATACACGTTAGGCTGCAATATTGCAGCGTATGTTCGGACCACAATTGTAGCCTACTCTAAACAAGTCACTATGTTAGCAGTGCTGGACAAATTGTTCATTTAAATGCAGAATATGTTTGTTATATATTTTTTAGTCCGCTATTTCTAGATTTAAAACAAAATAACAATCAGTGGCAAGTTCGGGATTTCCGTGTGTGTGGGTGGGAATTGATTCCACCATCATTTCTCAATGTATGACTACTATATTAAATTCTGTTATACAAAGATGTGAGTACCCAAACATCACAGTACATTTGCAGTCTGTATTCACCTTACCTTAGAATTGTTTACTGCATAGTGTAATTGCTTGCAAGTATCTATTAAAGAAGAGCTATAAAAGGTATTTTGTTCTGACTCAAGTGGTTCTTGCAGTTGGAGTTTTTTTTCACCCAGCTTCCCAGTATTTCAGTATTTGAAATGTGGGAGTTCCAGACACCATTAATGTATATAAAATTGGATCTGAGAATTTAGTTAGGACAAATTTAAACAATGTTATACTTTTTTTTTATATGCTTATGGTTACACATTTTTGTGCTACTTGTAGCCGAAAGATAATTTTATATATGTATACAGTGTCTCCTTATAATTTTTCACATGCAGCTTATAACGAACAAATTCAGTGTAAACTGGAGGGTTTGTCATTACAGCATATAATATGCAAAGAAATTGGAAGAAGCATTAAGAGGATTGGGCTTTGGTGATTTCTTATTTACAGCTGTGTGTTGTTTGTACAAAGCATACCTCATAAATTTCACTCCTTTTTGTTTTGGGTCTATAATGTGTCCCTCTTCAATTTTCTTTTAGCCTTTTCCCTTGTCTTCTAGAGCTCTTTATTGAAACTTACTGTAGTAGTACAAATGGCCTGTCTGGTGGCTATTCCCAATATGATACCGTTTAGCTTTTCTTTTCACCACAAATTTTATTGCTTTGTTCTTTTCACAAGCATGTGTTATACTTATTTTCGACTGACCCTCGACTGAGGTTGTTTATATGTGTATAGAACATGCTTTTGTTAATACTACTCTTAAAGTGTATACATCACCTACACCTAATGGAGGAAGATAATTTGTTGATAGAACCAATATTTATGAGAATTCAGCCCATTAATTCTCTAGTAACATAATTGAGGTGTGATATGAGAAATGTCACTAGTTCCTACACCTCAGCCTGATGTTACATCAATCTGGGTTAATTTATTGGTTTCTCGTCTTCCCCCATCATGTGAATGGGAGGAAACTCCACATAATGTAATGCATAGTACATTCCTCAAAAGCCACCTTCCCGTACGTATCGTAATTATTCCAAAATTTAATGTCCACCCTTCTTCCATTTCCAGTTTCTTCCTAGTTACTTTTTGGCAGAACTTATGGAAAAACAAAGTTACAAAACACATTGAGGTACATCTAGCCTACACAGCAATAAACATTAGAATTTAAGATTGTGGGTTTAACTCAGGCATTTAATTTCATTGTTTTCTTCATTTTTAAACAACACTTAATTACAGCAATCGATTTATATCCATTTTCTTCTAATTTGGTTTTACTTTCCACAGTGCTTCAATTTCATGATGTCTTATGTATTGTTTTCACGTTGTTCTATGTGCCAAATACAATATGTGTCCCAGCTGTATGACGTTGTAAGTCCCAACTAACCTATTTGTGTTCTTTTGATCTTTCTCCCATTTGTAGATAGAGTTTCGTCAATGTTCTGTACCTGCCGCTGTCCTCTTAACTTGCGCCTGGTTCCATATAATCAAATTAAATCTCCATTAACATTGCTTATTTTCCACATGTTTAGGTACGTAGAGAATACAGGAAGTTTTTCCGTGCAAATGCTGGAAAGAAGATTTATGCGTTCACAATACAGAGAATAGTAAGTGAATTATATAGCAGTATTATTTGAATATGGATAATAAACACAATGAAAGACTTATAATATTACAGATAGCTGTGAGGAGGTTTCAACTTGAACACATACCCACTTAAAGTGAATGATGGAATATGGGCTATTTTTAATTGGCTTCATGTTTTAACACAATCCACCTTCCCCTAACTTTCATAATTATTCCAAAACCTAATTTCCACCCTTCTTCCATATCCACTATTTGCAACTAGTTCATGCCTCTAGGCAGGTCTGGATTGAAATATTTCCTCCCCTAGGCAGCTTTAACTCCACTACCCCCTACGTGACTTTCATTTCCCCGGTATTTCTAATTTGTATACAGTAAATTTATTTTACAAGTAATTAAAATGTTCATAGATTTTGAAAGCAACACAGAAAATGTAAAGAGGTGTTGTTTTACAGGAACTGAAAAGTGATTTCCAGAAATCTGAACCTGACTGGAGGACAGGTTCACCTCGAGCACTAGACATATATTTTCATTTTTACTGAACTCTATCCTGAATTTTATGTTTGGGGTTTATTATCCACAAAATTCCAGTTATGATATGAAGGTGTACATAGCCTATTAGAAGTCATTTAAAGAATAATGTGAATGGATAGACAGCAACTATTCTTTCTGAAAATAATATTGACTGCTAATACTGCTACATTACTATATCAATGATTACTGATTAATAAGGACTACAAAAAGAAAGGTTTGCCATGAGCCCTCAAAAAAAAAAATATGGTGTAATCTAGTGCACTATAAATAAATGAAGTTCAAGTGTTAAAATTTAAAGACTGAAAAGATGGGTTCTTCCCATAGATTGCAAGCTTGCGAGCAGGGCCCTCTTACCTCTCTCTCTCTGTATGTATTACCCAGTATTGTCTTGTAAATGTTTGTTCACAATTGTAAAGTGGTACAGAATTTGCTGGCGCTATATAAATAAATGTTGATGATGATGTAGAACCAGAACCCTTTTCACTTTGAAACATTATTAAGTGCCTTCATGTGGTGCATAAAAAGAAAGAAATGGGCTGGCCTTTGTGTATACAAGAATGTAAGGAATACATATGAGATGATGATTTGGCATACCACATGATGTGAAATAAAAATGTGGTGTAGAGTAAATGGAAACAGCTTTTAAGATTAAATTAGTTTCTGCTGTACTTTAACTCAAGCTTGCCTACTCTCGGCGAGTTCTCCCGGAAGAGCAGGCACCCTACCAGATCCCGGTGGACCCAGCGCTTAGTGACGCAACTCACATCATCAGGCTAGCCTCCCACTGTGCAGTGCTCTGAGTCTCGGCACTCCATAGCACCGGGGCGACCATGACCTGATCCCTCTGGCACTTGCTACCTGACCTCCCCTGTGTGATCTCCCTGAAGGAATGTAATAAATGTTAGCAAGCCTGTGTTAGAAGGATCTTTTTTTTTTTCTGAGGTTACCTCACACTCTCCACTTTTTCAGGGAATAGGTTTGGGTCAAAGTTAAAGAACATTTCACTTAAAACAACAGAAGCACGTGCTCTTTGATTTGATATTTTGTGGGTAGGAAGCATGGGTCTTTAGCGCCCCACCTGGTGGTAATTGCAGCAAAAGCGCATAACTGCCTAGCAGAAAATGAGCATGGAAAAGCATTTTGCAAAGCAGCTAAGCAATACTGGTGTTACTGGTGCAGAACAGTAAGGGTTAACTCTCTCTCCAGTTGTGCCCCTCAGCTGTTCTAACCGTTCTAACCTGGACAAAACATAAAAATAAAAGGTTTAAAAAAAAAGATCAAATTTATATAAAAGATTAAAACATTTTACATCATTTATGCAATTAAGAATTGCTTTATTCATCTATTTATTTTTTAATGGTTGTGCACTTATCTCATACTGAGATGGTATCTCTTTTGATTACATTTTTCAATACTCTGGGAACAGTAGAAACAGGTTATCCATTAGAGTTCATTTAGTAACACTGCATTTAGGTGCAAAGTTTGTACTGAACCAAATATAAACAACCACAAATTAGCTCTTTTTTTCTGTACAGTGACACAAGTGTCTGATTGGTTTTGTAGTTCAGTGCAAATGTTGCGCCTAAATCCATGTTGGTAAATAAGCTCTACTTACGGGAAAACATGTAATTTGCTTTATATTGCTGTAATACTCCATTAGAAGAGTCTTGCAGCGCCACAGTTAAGCTCTCCATTGCATGCCACCCCCTCTAGCTTAGAATCCTAAAGAGGAACAGACAATTTACAGCTGTACCTGGGTTTTCTGTTACCATGGGGAAATGTTCCCCAGCAGGGCTTCCCTAGAGGAAGTGCACAAAGGCAAGAGCACAGAAGAATGAAGTAATTTATGTCAGGGTAAAGGTGTCAAAGTTAAACTTATTTAAACTTTTTATTGAGTTGAAATTGTATTAAGTGATTGAATGTTTAGCTGTTGTAAAGTAGTTGCAAATCAGATGCCATAAAACGTGTAAGTAGTTTTGAAGCTCTTGAGTTTATGTAGTTCATATTGCTGTTATAAAATTTCTAATTTATTTAACTTTATCACAGATGCAAAAGTACTTTTTGGAAATGAAGAATAAGGTTCCTTCCGTATCACCCATAGACAACAACTGGCCAGCAAGACCTTACCTCTTCTTGGATTCATCACACAAGGAAATGAAGAGGATTTTCCATCTGTGGAGGGTATGCTTTTGATTTAGCTGGAAAGCTGTAATTATCTGGCTCTAAATTTTTCAGTTTGTTCATGTTTAGGAGATCTTCGGAAAATATTTCTTTGCAACATTGGATAGTAAAAGATGTGTGCAAGCCATATAGTGATTTCCAGGAGTCTTAGGCTGACTAGTGAAGCCAATAATGATACACAAGGGAGAAATTATGCTGCTGACAATGCAATTCTTGAGCACTTACTGCCAATACAGGAGGCCTGTGTTTCTCTTGCTTGTCTTTTTTTATTTTATTCTACAGGAGAAACAAAGTAAAAAAAAATCACATACTTAATGTGTAATAAATACAAAAACAGCATTTGCGTGATCTCGCCAAATGGCCTCAAAAGTAAACTTTAAAGAGATCCTGCCACCAGATCCTCCGAAGTCCCGTTATTGCTTTATTACATGCTGCCTTGTATGCAAAAATGTTGTTCCCTTCCCACTGTTTGCTTAGGATAAGGCATTAAATACAGAATGCCACCCTGAAAATGGGAGTTGTCACCAGATTTAGGACTTCTCACTATTTAACAATGCCCCTGGACCATTGAAGGTCATTGCCATGGGCCCCCAACCTATTTAACATGTTTGCACTGATTTGACCCTAGACTGGCCTGGTGAAAGGTAAGACTCCCCTTACCTGCTGCCAGCTAGTAATGCCAAGGAGCTGAGCATTGTTCAGCTGCCCTGTCAATATTTTCTTGTTAAATTGAGCGGTAGAAAATTTCTATCACTACAATAAACAACAATAGAAAATTATCCATATCACCCAATATATAGACCCCTGGATTAGTGACTGTGTCATTGATTCACTCTGTGGAGCCCCCACACTGGGATCTGCATGCTGACATGGAGGGGCATAGGCCAGCAGCTTCTTGCCTGTAAATCTGTGGTCAGCTGCTCCTCCAGAGTGTGTGTTGATGATGGGTTATGCTGTCACAGCCCAGCGCACCACTCCCAGTCTGAGGAGCAGAAGATGGTATTTACAAATACAGTAAAACCACTTTAGAATACAAAGTGTTTACAACAGGGACAGATGGTTTGCCTACTTGTAGGGTCAGATATTATTCATTGTGTCTTCATTTCAAAGTAAGAATAATGGTAGCGAGCATAGTGCAGTCTGGTATCTGGCAAGTCAAGTTGTCAGCGTGAAGAGCTTGCTCACGTGCCAGCGAGCGAGTACAGGGCAGGCACAGGACCCCTATGCGGCCAACCTCCTCTGCTTTCCATCTAGTGGCCTCCCCTGGAGAGGGCGTGCAGCACCTGAGGGAGAATGGCACTGCAGATGGGATGGGGCTGCCTGGTTGCCCCCCACTGTGCAGATTGCCATTTACAGCTTGTATGTAGATGAATGAGACTTTGCCATCTTTTAACCAAGTTTCTTTTTTATAACACTCTGTTTAGAAATGCAAGCGCATTAAGTCATGTTTTCTGCTCTTTCTAGAATGACATTTAATGAAACAATGCACCATAAGAAATCAGCCTGGGATTCCTGTATAAACTTTGCAGTTCGTTTTTATAATAATTGCTGCTCTGTTCAAATGACTGGGGGATGGGAAGACATTCTTTTATAGAGGAAATGGCAAAATTCCATCAGTGTGGTCATTATAAACTTCCTGTCTTGCTTTACAGCTGATGTGAACTTTGTAATTAATGCTACTTGCAATAATAAACCGGCAGGATTCTTTAACCACAATATGCAAATTGTAACGTTATAATAAATCACTAGTGTGAATATGTAATATTTGTCCATTATCCCAATTGTACAGACGATATACAGAAATTCACAAGCATGAGCCTATTTCTCTGTAATATTTTGTCTATTCTTAATAAGCTGTAACATAATGATACCAAATGTATTTTGTATTCTGCAAATTAGTTGCATACAAAGTGGTTGCTACATAATGAACTACACTAAAAAAAAACTACTATTCTGCTAATGTAATATTCTGAAGTGCAACTGTTACAGATGTAAATAATTTCTGTAAACACCAACATCAGTGTTCAATTTTTTCCCTGGTTAATAGTTTCTTTGTATTTTGTATAGATATTATTACTACCATTTATTTATATAGCACCACTAATTCCGCAGCGCTGTACAGAGAACTCGCTCACATCAGTCCCTGCCCCATTGGAGCTTACAGTATTAATTCCCTAAGACACACACACACACACACACACACACACACAAGGGTCAATTTGTTAACCTACCAGTATGTTTTTGGAGTGTGGGAGGAAACCGGAGCACCCTGAGGAAACCCACGCAAACACGGGGAGAACATACAAACTCCTCACAGATAAGGCCATGGTCGGGAATTGAACTCATGACCCCAGTGCTGTAAGGCAGAAGTGCTAACCACTACGCCACCATGCTGCCCGACATAGATAGATATATTGACTGTATTAAAGCACATGGAGTCACGCCTCTTGTCATCTTAGATTTAGCGTAGAACCCAGGTGTCCCAATTTCAATGTTTGTTTGCTATCTGGCCCATCAGAGCTTGGCTTAGATAATATAATGCAAATCGCATTCAGATAGGACATCAAGTCGGGGTTCAAATCAAGGAGGTCATGATGTTGTCTTCCACATAACAATCACAATTGCTGTTTTGTTTGCATCCAGAGACACTTTACTTTTGCACTGAATCATGTGCGGTGGGAAGGGTGTGTCCTTTTTTGTACGAACTGTCCACAAGTAGCACATATAGAAGAAATAATAGCTTTGGAATCCCAAGTAAATATCATTTTTATGACATTCTTATATTGAATTTTATCTGTTATTTTCTAGTGTAAAAAGTACAGGGACCAGTTCACAGAACAGAAGAAATTCATTTATGATGAAAAACTGGAAGCCAGTGAACTCTTCAAAGATAAGAAATCTTTGTATCCCACCAGGTAACTGCCTATATCAGAAAAGTCTCCTATAGCTACGTTCTACCACCTTCAGATTTCTCTTGTATTCCGAATAATACAATGATAAGAGTGCTTTGTAGAGTAAATATCAGAGTCTGTATTTTAATGAAACACATTTTTGTTTGCCAATGTAGGAGACTACTTTAATTGTGGTGTTGGATTTGTAAATTTTTTGCTCCAAAACACCTGGTTACAATAGGTGGTTTAATAACATGGTGCAAAATTGCAGTAACACAGTAGCAACTAATCAGACATTTGCTTTAGTCTTTTATTTGACCAGTTGATATTTGTGGCAATATAAACGTATTGCTAATTGTTTTATTTATGTTACTGCATTTTTTAAATATCTTAGTGAATCACCCGCAAAGATTACTTTCAACCTAGTGCCTACTAGACATTAATTTAATAACAAATCCTGTATGCTTATGGTTCTATTTTGTCAGATAGGTTGTTGGTTACGTCGTAAAGCAGAACCTTAGCCCATGGGTACATACTGTTGTGTGAAGGAGCATTGTAAAAATAACAAAACCATTACTTATTCTGAAATCTTGTGTATGTTTTGAAGATATCCTCTTGTTTAATAATAACAAGGATGGGACATATGCTTTGTTAAAACATTTTGTTTAGTATTTGTAATCTTTCAGTTTTTACTTCAGCCAAGCAAGCGATATTGCTACTTCCGCTGAGAAGAAATGCAGAGGAGCAAGGCTTTTTTTTTTAATATGGAAATATATGCATTTATGTGTTAGTGTGCTTTTTTTATGTATTTAGAAAACTAAAGTGAAAATATAATATTATGTACACCATGTCTAAAAATTTTTCTCCCAACTCAAATATATTCTCATGGATATCACCTGCTCTACTTCACATTTTTGTACCCTTTTTGTCTCATAATATGTAGGGTCAATGTCTTCTAGCTTATATAGACACCTGGAACACGTGCATTAACACATTAGCAGTTTAAAAATCTAGCTTATTCCCAGGATCCTCCTGTAGAAGACTCCACATTTGGCACACTCACATTCTTTCCACAAATATGCATAAACATTTATATTCATATACTGAATGCTATAAAACACAAGTAGGGTCACTTTCATTATTTTAGAAAACACTAATTTAGACTTTTTGCTGCAAGAACATTAGCATTTTTAGGGGTAGATTAAATTCCCTATGCTATTTTGAACAACGTGGGTTGCGCATTATTACTGTTACTACGGTGATTTAAAAGCAGATTTTTGCTGGCAGCTCACAGAGCTGAATTGAATCTGCCCTTTAGAATTCACTACGTTTTCCTTGGTCAACTATGCTGGTCAGTTTACCTGATAGGCAAAGCCTGGACTATTTTTTTTGTGTCTCTGAAGAAGTGTTAACATGCAGAGAGTATATTGGGTGTCTTACACAATCGGACTTTTATGTGCCCTATATGATGTAAGACATGCACAAAAGGGGTTGGTGTATTCTTTCCTGCTGCTTCAGGGCAAACTTAGTCATTCAGCTGCCTGAGCCATAAAATGACATAACAGCCCCTCCCAGTACTCACAGCTCCCCAGTTCAGTATATGGGAAGGAAGACCATCTCCAATTAGGCAGGTTGGTGATGTCACTGTGACGAGGCTTAGTTTTCTGGCAGTTTACTTACAGCAGTTCAAAATGGTATGTGAACCCTTGTCAACATGTTGCACCATCTCACGGTTGAGCAATATGGAGCGAACGAGCAGCTACCAGATCAATACTCAACTGACATATGCAAAGATGCTAAATTCTTTGTTTCTCAGAATTAATTGTCCACTAATTATAAAAGCTTGTTCGTTTTTATACATATTGGGCCCCATTTAGAGTTGGGAACAAAGCAAAAAAAGGAGAAAATTTGCTCCTGGACAAACCATGTTGCTATGTATGTATGTATGTATGTATGTATGTATGTATGTATGTATGTATATGTTATATAGTATCCAGGTGCTTGGCACTCACAAATGGCAGGTGTACATTACCTTCTTTCCTTCCTCAGTACTTCACTTGTATGGATAGTACAATAAATAGATTCCAGGTGAGACAACATTTAAGGATTTATGACAAATTGTAGTTTGTATCAAAAGGGTGTATTTAATCCATTCCAGCAGGTATAAGGTATGTTAATTATGCTGTGTACTATATGTATTGAATATGTTTGTCAGATCCTCTCATAATGTCCCTGAGGAAAGTACTATACTGAAATGTTGAAATGGTTTAAATACACCCTTTTGATGCAAACTATAATTTGTCTTAAAACAATGAGTCTTAACTGGAAAAAAAAAATATATATATATATATATACCCCGCCACTGTGAAATATGGTTTTACAAAGGTGCAACTCTTCTACTTTTTTTGCATTGCTCTTAGCTCTAAATGATGCCCATAGTGAGCACATCTGTAAACCATTTGCCATATGAGAAACTCATGACACTGCACTCTAATCAGACCTGACGGATGCCTTATGGGAATCCTATGCACTGCGCTTCCACGTTCTTTTGGTTCATAAATGATCCTGACAGAATCAAATCAGAAAGAGGTAGCAAGGTATTAGTAAAGGTTGCAGGATCAGCATCTTCCTCAGCTCTGTATATAGGATGACATGTACAAACCAATAAATGTATTTTGCATGCCGATTTTTTTTTTTTTATACTGTTGGGCATTTTGCTTCACTTCAGTTCACCAAAGAGTCAACTTTCTAGTATCTTTGCCAGAAATAGATGTGATGCTTTATTTCTAGGTCACAGTACAAAAACTTGTGTGATAAAAGTATGTAATTAGGATCAAGGGGTTTCTCTGGAGCCTTCAGCATTACCAAAACAATCTGCTTTATGTTAGACTGTTGAACAGTTAGAGCTAGATTCAAAACCTGTTCACATGCACAGCTTTCTTTTATATGCAAGAAATCTGATTGTATAGAAAAGATGCACACTGCTATTTTGTAAGTGTGTGTCCCACTTATCAGGTTAGAGACTTGGATCTAAAGATCATAATCAGCCATTTTGTTTAAGTAGACCTGTTCAGATGCCCTTGATTTTAAGTTCAGTAACCACCACATAATTATATATGATGGGGATGACAGCTAGATTAGTAACCAGTATGTTTTTTGGACTGTGGGAAGAAACTGGAGCGTCCAGAGGAAACTCACACACAGGGAGAACATACAAACTCCACAAAGATTGTGCCCTGGTTAGAATTAAACCCATAGCCCCAGCCATGTGAGGCAGTAATGCTACTAACCTTGCCCCTTGTATATAGTACACTAATATTATATTTATCATATTTTCTGTCTCTGTCAATGCAGGTACAGTTGTTCCTTTCTGGCAGGTCCATTTCAACTCATAGTTGCCTACTCTCCCGGAATGCTCCCAGACCCATGGGAGAGCAGGCAAACCTCCCGCCGGTTCCTGGTCAACCATTCGTTTAGTGGCAAGGGCCTATGACGTAATTTGTGCACCATTGTGGCTCCGCCCACTGCTGCAATTGGCTAAAACTGTGATGTATTTTAGGGGTGGAGCCAATGACTCGATTTGCGGAGTCCTACCCCCACCTCTCCCGCACGCCAGTTTGACCAAGTTGTTAAGTATGCTTGAACTCCTCCTGCATACACACCATATATTTTTGATCGCCAATTGAAGCAAAGCATTTCTCTTTGATCTCCATATATTCATGACATCATGACGGACACTGAAATGTCAGTACAGACTAGAGATGGGCGGGCTCGGTTCCCACAGATCCGAAACCACCCGAACTTCGCCTATCAGAGTACCGAGCTTGCTCGGCTCGGTACTCTCCCGCCTGTTCGGTACCGAAATCGAGGTTAAAAAAAGTTAAATGGCGATTAAAAAAAAAAAAAAATTTGCCACTGCGTGTGTAGAATGGCATGTTTGAAAAGAAAGAATTAGGCCTTCGCCTTTCTCTATTAGTGGCAGATCAAAAAATGTAACTGAACCACCTTCTTGTACGGTCACTTCGTGACCAAGCAAGACCAAGTAATTTGGAGTCTAAAAGTGGTGCACAACTACTGTTACGCGTGAAAGGCGAGCTGCAAGAAAACAGTAAGGCATTAGAGGATAATGTATGCTCAGAATCAGAAATGACACCAATCCCTGTGGAGAGTCCATCCACCAGTGGTATGTATAATCGTAAGCATTCTGTTAGTGTACCCATAAAGAAGGGCCCTTTCAGCAGTTCTGCTGATGTGTGCCTTAAAAGGCCGAGTGTAGCCGGTGATAGACCAATTGAGGATGCCACTTTGGAATTAGAAGAGGATGAGGGGGAGATTTGTGTAGGCGACGAGGGCGCTAATGAGGATGTTGATGAGGATGATGCAGACAGATACCAAATTGCCTTTCTCAATTTCTATTTATATTCTACAGTCTATAATGGCGGAATAGTTTTCTATTTTACTCCTAGTGGAGAGGGGGTTTGATGCAGACAGATACCAAACTGCCTTTTTCCATTTCTTTTAATAATCTAATTCTACAGTCTATGCAGGCTGCTTTTTTCCTATTTAACTACAAGTGGAGGGGCGGGGCTACAGAGACTGACGCCAAACTGCCTTTGGCCATTTCTATTTAACGTACAGTCAATGCAGGCTGATTTTTTCCTATTTAACTACAAGTGGAGGGTGTAATATACACCCAAAGACGATGGCTACATTGCCAATAGTCAAACATAGAGGAGGAAGACAACCAGGTTTGTCTGTATAATTTGCAGGCAAGTGTTAGAATTAAGGACGGCCTACCAGGGATTAAACTGTTTTTTTCATAATTTATTAGCTTTAGAATTACCTCACTTATCCAAGAAACTGGTGGAGCACTAAATTAGGTTCTTTTAGACCAAAAAAAATTGTATTTTTTTTAAAAAAAATAGTAAAACAAAACCAAACAACTAACTGCCACAGTTTCCAGATCCTTCATATAAAGCAACCAAGAAAGGTTACATATTGTCTGCCTTAATTTGTTTTTTTTCACTTATTGGCTCCTCTCTCTGAACCATTCCCACACATACCCATTGTATGGTGAAGCAAACGCAGAAACATGGCAACAGACAATATATATCTGCTAGCCCTCTAGCATGGAAGACAATACTAAGGGTGAAATGCATATTTTCTCTCTTGCTTTGTGTTTATTTGTAAAATACACTTGACTTATAAATGACAGTTTGTGGGTATATAATGTATAACTTAGTTGTTTTTATGAAATAAGCAATTCATTTGTAATGTCTTATTGTAGCGTCGGACAGCCATTCCAAGGGGATTATTTGGAAATCAGCAAAAACCCCAAATATAAGAAGCTAAGTGATGCCATTGAAGATAAAATAATAATAGCTGACACTGTGAGTAAGATCAACAGAGCCAATGGAAAGGTAAGATTTTGATTTGGGTTTAGAGTAAGAGGTATTAAACTGCGATGAGCCAAATATCTGGACAAAGCAGGGGGTGGGGATATGATCGGGGCCTCCCACACCTATAAATTACCAGCCCAATGCTGATTAGCACTGGACCCCTCCTAGTACCCCTGCCCATTAGTTTTGTATTTTATTCAATATTTAGATATTATTATCCTGGTAACCAGTGTTATTAAAATACTGTTATATATAATAGCACATCTATATTATTATATTAAACAAGGGGGAGGGGCACTATTTATTTATTTTATAAAGGTTGCACTTCTCTAGATTACATTTTTTGTAGGGGAACACTTGTAGCACTTGCATCCTTGGCCTGTGAGTACATACGGGCACTACCCAAACTACTAATTATAAATATTAATTGCTGATAACTTTGATATATTATTTCATGGCATGTTGATTTATCCACCTATTATTACCATGCTTAATATAGATTGAGCCTTAAAGGATTTTGGATCACTTATGTTCCATTGGACTCTTAATTTTTTAAACTTTTTAATTTTTTTAAGACATTAAATATAGACTGTGAAATTGCCATTTTTCTGGCAGTATATTTGTTTTATGTGTAATTTACATTTTTGTTGCATTTAATGCATTAAAAAGTTAACAGATTTTTGAATAAACAATCAAA
>NC_134408.1:62263704-62271204 GCF_038048845.1 Mixophyes fleayi
TAAAGTAGTAAACACCTTCATGTTGCAGATCATGAAATAATTTTTTGTTTAGATTAAATATTATTCTTATTATTCTTTTTACTTATATTTTATGGCAATCCACTTGCAGCTGATTCTGACAGTCTTATGTTTAGTCTCTCTCCTCACCATCTCGTATGTAATTTAAATTAATGCTAAAAATAAAGCGAGAAAAAGCAGTGTGTTAATGTGAGCAGCTCCTTTGGAATTCTAATGATGCCAGTTACCTGATTTAATAGAGTCAAAAAGTAAAGCATTGTTAATTTAAATGGGGGAAGTGGTCTTTTTAATCTAATCACTAATAATATTTTATCAGCAAAAATAGAGTCTCTTAAGTTTTCGAAAATGCATCATCTGTTATATCTTATACAAAGCTCAGCTATGGGTGGTGTAATGCGTTATTGCCAAGGGTTCAGAGTTAGACCAAGACTAGTGTTATCTTTGATCCTGACATCTGGATGCCCGATGGCTTCTTTGGATCAACGCACCTGCTGTACAAACTGCAAAGAGTTTGTGAAAGTACAAAATATATTAATTTAAAAAGGAAACTTTAAAGACAAATCTTTTTTTTTTTTTAGTGGTCGTTTCATTATTTATACTTAGGATTTCTGTTTCTGATTTTCAGTGTTTATTTTTTGGGGAAACGCAGTGTTTATTATTCTTGGGGATGTTTTGTAACCTGTTTTAATTAAATATTGCATACAAAATTGGAAACTCCATAACATTTGATTTTTATTTATTTTTTGTCTTGTTTTTATTTTAAACACGTCTTGTTACAAAAGACTATCGAAGTCTTATTAAAGATGATCAATGTTTCTCAGCACTATAGGAGGGTAAAGAGGAAAGGGTCCCAGGTGAGAAGAGAGGGGTAGATGTCCTGGGACAGGGTCCCTGAGGAGTGTGTCATAGGGTCCCAAGAGAGAAGGGAGGGTGTCGGGGAACAAAATCCCAGGGCAAAGGGTTCCCGGGAACAGAGTCCTAGGTGACACAGAAGAGGGAACAATGAGTGGGGAGAGAGTTTTAGGGGGGAGTGTGCCACTTTTCTACCTTCAGTGTCATTTTCTCCTTTATTTCTTAGTCAGTGTGTCTCCCTGGTTGTGTCTTCAGCCTCTCTCTTTGGGTGTCTGTGTATCTCTATTTATCATTCTTCTCCTCTTTCTCCTTCTTTTTTTTTTTTTTTTTTTTTTGTAACTTTTCTTTCTCTCTTTTTCCTCCAGTTTCACTTTTTCTCTTTTTCCTCCTCTCGCTTTGCCCTAAAACTGAAAAACGTAATTCCTTATTATATTCTTACTAATAAGGAAATAGGCTAACTCCACATATAACAATCTTTTATAACACAGGGAAGTAGAACCAAGTCATATGCACCAGAGTACTGGTTTGTCACTGGTAATCGGCAAGTAACTTTTAACAGTACTTAGCCAGTTGCAGGTATTTTTTGGTATCTGTGTAAAGTAACAAATAAAGGAGGTACTTCATTAAGGAAGGATTAATCTATTAAAAGTTAGCTATATGCAGATCTAGCCTTTGATCAATAGGAAAATGTTTCATAGACGTAAAAGCAAAAATGATATCCAAATGTATATGCAAAATTATCAGTTGTGTGTGTGATCTTTCTTTCATACAGTGGTGCATTAAACACATTTCTTGTGCACCTCCGTAAAAAAAACTAGACCATATGTGAGCCAAGTTAAATTTTAGTCCAATAATATCCTGTGAGCTCTGCACAGATTTCTAAGTATTGCAGTTCTGCTTCTGATATAATATGCACAGAGACTTGTGCAGGACTACAACTCCCATATTTCCAATCCTCTAAAAATGACATTTAGCCTCTTTCAGATCTGAGGAGCAGGGGTGGGCTGGCCCGGGGGGCAGGGGGCAGCGGTCCCCCGGGCCGCTCAGTCAGACCGCTATTAGGGCCGGGGGGTAGGCCGTCCGGCCGCCCCCCCCGGATGCAATTTACCACCTTTTCACCGGCGGCTGCGTCAGCGCACAGGCGGCCGCATCCCGTTTCATGTGATGCGGTCGCCTGTGTGGCCCCCGGGCTAACCTCTCCCAGCCCGCGCATGAGCATGGGCGATTTTGAGTCTGTTCAAGGCACAATTCGGTTATTTATGAGATTAACCCAGTGGTTCCCAAACTTTTTCAGTTTGCGGCACCCTTAGAGTCTCCAAATTTTTTCAAGGCACCCCTCCAAAATAATTACTGAGCAGTCCTGTTTTAGAAGTAGTTGGGTCAAAAAATTGTAATAAGTATTTAGGTCACGACAGAAATACTTATTTAGTTGTATGCAAAAATGCCCCTCTGCATCCAGGCACACTGCCCCCTCTGCATCCAGGCACACTGCCCCCTCTGCATCCAGGCACACTGCCCCCTCTGCATCCAGGCACACTGCCCCCTCTGCATCCAGGCACACTGCCCCCTCTGCATCCAGGCACACTGCCCCCTCTGCATCCAGGCACACTGTCCCCTCTGCATCCAGGCACACTGCCCCCTCTGCATCCAGGCACACTGCCCCCTCTGCATCCAGGCACACTGCCCCCTGTCAGGCTGTCCCCCTCCTCTGTCCGTCCCCCTCCTCTGCCCTCTGTCCGTCCCCCTCCTCTGCCACGATCCCTCTCACTCTGCCCCGCGCCAAGCGCCAGCCACAGAAAGAAGAAAGAAAACAGGAACTTACCAATCCGCCGGGCTTGCCCGCGGCACCCAAGTGACAGCGCCGCGGCACCCCTGGGAGCCGCGGCGCACAGTTTGGGAACCGCCGGATTAACCTGATTCAGAAAAACTCATCTCTAATTTTAATCCCACATCCATTGCAGTTTATCTGTCATTTTCTCAAAGAAGGATAGCACATGAGCAGTTATTGTAGTTCATAGAGGATTACAATTGTCACATGCACAAAAATCAATAGTGCTAAACCATCTGATTGTTTTACAATTCCTACTTTTATGCTGCTTCATCATTGTCAAGTGAGCTACAGCCATTGACGCGGAATGTAATATTATTAATTACTGTGTTTAATACTATTTAGTGGACACTACAGAAGTTTGTTTTTTTTCCTCACAGGTTCTTAGTACAGTTCAAGCAAGACAAAGTCTGCGTGAAGTTCATCCAAGCAACCCAGAAGAATGGTAACATCCCCACCTGCAAGCGGAAAAATAATCGCCTTCTGGAGGTGGCTGTGCCGTAATGGCACAGATTTTAACAAAAGGACTAGTTCAATTGTAACAGTGCAATTTTTAGCGAGGGGGATTTTCTTTCTTTTTTTTTTTTTTTTTTTTTTTTCTTTTTCTTTTTGGATCGTGCCAAAGGCAGAGGATGGTAATGATGTGCCTTTAGTTTAAAGATCCAACAATCCTAAAAAAACAATTTAGGCTTTTACATAATTATTCTTTTATGCAGCTGTTTAACTCGTACAGTTAATTCAAATGAAAATGATTCTTAACAAATGAATTCAATCCATAGATAACTGATATCAGA
This sequence comes from Mixophyes fleayi, assembly GCF_038048845.1. Taxonomy (NCBI): domain Eukaryota; kingdom Metazoa; phylum Chordata; class Amphibia; order Anura; family Limnodynastidae; genus Mixophyes; species Mixophyes fleayi. The sequence goes on from NC_134408.1 coordinate 62,267,197, forward strand.
AATTAGTTATTGCCATACTGCATTTAAGCAACATCATCCACTATCTTTCAGTTTGGTCCCTTTAAATTTCTCAGTGTACTTTCTAAATATCATGGGATGTACATGTATTCGGTTACTATGCACAATATTATAAAACATCTCCCAGATATGAATGTCACGATAGCATGTATATGGATTCTGCTGATTGAAGAAAAGCATAAGCATAACCTAATGGTTGTTTAGGTGAAGAATTATTACCCTCAATCATTAATATTCTACCTGTAAAAAAAGAAACAAAAAACTTTAAAATATTTCTTAACTGGCCTTTCAATATAATTTTAGTCTATTTTTTTATATAATGTAGACCTATTGTATTAAGCAAAAAAAACATTTTTATTTTCCTTTGTATAATGTGCCACAAAACCAGAAAATTGACCAGTAAATTACCTGCCAATGCCATTTGCTTTTTAATCTGAAGTAGAACCTTCCCTTAGTGGATAGAGTGGAAAGTAATATAGTCAGTATTTGCCAATTCAGAAGATGCCTTAACTACCTATAGATTTTTGTTAGTGTTTTGTCATTGCATCTTGCTATTCTACATTGCTACATAGCAGCCTGTGATATTTTATGTAAAAAAAAGATAAGTTGGGTTTGTTTACATACTATGATGGAGGGTAGATGTAATGTTTATTATTAAACCATGCTGAATATCAGCTGGGATTGGTAACCTCACGTGGCTGCGCTAGTAGTGTCACAGCAGGGAGTGTATGTACTGAATGTTCTCACAATTAGTGATGTGTGAACTGAATACATTTACACACCTAGAGATAATTATTACAGAAGCAACCACTGCAGTTTATTTTACAGTGGTGTTTGATTTATCAGTGTATATGTTGTGAAAGTTGCCATTATTTCCTCACTATTTTGAAAGGCCCACTTTGCCACCAAAGTCATGCCCACTTTTCAAATTCTACAGCAGGTTAAAACACTACACACCATGAGATACACTAATTATATTTTTAGTAATTTTTGTATAGCAGATCTACCAAAATTTTAAAGTGCAAAATTGGGGATCCACACAAATCTTGCCCAACAAAGCACACATTTGCTTGAGGTCTCGCCTCATTTCTGATAAACTCCATCCCCTTTGCGGGCCACAAATTGGGTTGGTCCTCCCATAATTGGGACTACTGGCATGTATGCTACAGTTTCTCTACTGTCAGTAGTATTCTTGTTTGAATAGATCAATATGCAGCCAGACTGAGGGGACCCATAGCAACAGTTACAACATTGAACTCAATACACATTTTTAGTAATGCACACTTTGTAAGTTGTCAAATATAGCAACAAATTTCCACCTATGTATATATTTATTTTTACTAGTTTTATTCAAATGAAAACTGATTCAATTTTGGTGCAAAAAGAAAACAAACTTTGATATTGTCACACATACTTAGTTTTGTATGAACATCAATATAAACCATCTGCACTACAATCCCTCTACCATAGTTACTAATCCTCTTGTTCCTGACTCCTTTGTGGCCATTCACTACAGAATTCACATAAAAATGCCTGTTTGACAGATTCTTTTAATTCAAATTCTATCTCTGCCCTTATTCTTCAAGTCCACCACAAAGCTGGACAGCCCAGAGCTGGAACAATGCAGTGTTGCATAAACATGTGTTCTTTTAAATGAGTTTGTGCAATGTAAGAACCCTACCTCTCAAATATTAATTACAAAGGGCCTTATGTCAATATTTTGATTACGTGTGGAAGTGATGGCAATTGCAGCTAGGGCCTCACATGAATTATTATTCATAGGATGACATCAATAACCCCCAAGGATTTGGCATATGAAACAATACCATACAAGTCAGGACTGTACATTAACATTTGATTTTAATATTTTGTCATTGTAATATTTAAGTTAATCAGATATTAATCAGAAGGGAATAGTCTGCTTGTGTATTGTGACATTTCCTACACAATGTGCAATAGTCATTCACTTTGGTATTATTTATTTCACAATACTGTGTAATGAAATACTTGTGTAAGTACATTGCAGTTATGGACAGATAATTGGTGTTGATTGTCAATGTGTGTGAAATACATTACTAGGAGCGGTCTCCAGTTTCCTTTTGGGTGGAGACTAAATGGTACAGAGAAGAAATTCTGATATTCATTTTTGTTATTCCATTGTACTATTTCTATGGTACGCTGCTGTCTTAACTGTTTGTATCCCCATTTATATTTTATTGATCATGTACCTATTGTAAGCTGCACAGAAAAGGTTATCTGATCTAGATCTGCATTATAAAGCATTCTCTGTAATTTACTGCAATTAATCTTTTATAAAACTCAGACATGACATGAAAAACTTTGGGATTTTGTCTTTTATTCTCCAGTAAGATTCATACTTGTCCTTTAAAACTGTTTTCTTTTCTTAATTACTGTTCACTTTATAATAGTATCAAAAATGCCTATAAAATCTAATTTGCCTGTCCTGAGTTCCAAACATCCTATGTTCCAGTCTGCCAGGCTTATGGGGGTCATGAACTGTGGAAAGAGTGAAAATGTAGGGGTTACCAGCATGTTTCGATAAAGCAATGTCAGTACAACAGAGCAATTGGAGTCTCCATACAGAGGGCACTCTGGAAACTGGAAAACTGTCTTCCCTAACCTGTTAAATTTACAATGTCGGGGTTTGTTGGCGAGTCATTTCCATACACCAGTGACCCTAAATGTACTTTTTTTTTATTGAAAGCCCGGGATAAATGCTCTTGTGCCCCAAGTGCAACAAAAGGTGCAAAAACCAAGAAGTGCACAAGGATGCCGAAAACTTCAGGCCCTCTGAATAGGAAGACTCTCTATATCCCTGATCTGGGAGCCATAAGGCCCCTTAGGAGGCAAGGGTTTTCAAACACAGTCCTAAAGTAAAATTACTACACAAATCAGAACCAATCACTAAGCCCACTAATTTTCTACTTTTACAATATACCAACAACAACCATTAAGTCTAGGGTTTTATATTATAAAATGAGCCAAAACGCCATACACTGGAAATGAAAAATAGAAGGTGTCATGTATTCTATGTAATACAAAAATATTTTTTGAGGCACTGCCTTTACATTGCACATTGCTCCAGGTCTGCAGACGCGGTTGTGTGATAATTCTTCTGTAAGCTGGGCAAGGACTCCATAATTAAGTCTCTTTCCCCTCCTTCCTGAGCAGTGTTCATAAACAATGAAATCAAGGTGTTGTATGCAATGGATGGAGAATCCTTCCATTACTTTTCCAGCATGCAGACATACTTTCTGATGTACTAACGTACTGTTTTATTCTGCATACTTTTTTTTTTTTTTTGTACCTGACAGTAGTGTGATGCTCACTTTGTGTGGCCCTTGGGTGTGTGTGCTAAAAGCAATATCAATGCCCCTTTAAGCTGCTATAAAGATGTATCTCTTTGGGAGGCCATAAACAAAGCCAATGTTAAGTTTCTAGTTTGGGAAGCTTAAGTTTACAGCAGTGGGATAATAATTGAGTGAAGTGGTATAGCCAAGGAAAATGCACAATCATTGTAATAAAGAACTGTTACGTAAGAACATCTACTGTATTTGTGCTTGCTGAGCAGGAATAACACATGTAAAGGAGATCACTGAGGCATAGCATTTTCTATGTTTTTACACATTATCTGTTGATTTAAGGTTTGTATAAAATTCAGACTGAAAGTAGAGGTGATAAACTTATCCAACCACTCTTGAACATTTAAAAACAAATTACATGATCTCCTGGGTAATGTTTATGAAAGAGACGTAGTCAGTATCTATACTTGGAAGCCTAAGGCAGGTACAACTGGTAATATTAGCATTGCATGTAATACAATCATTGCAAATAGAAATAAAAAGGCTGTTATGTTCCTTTAGGCTACACCTTTCTCTCCGTCCGTTTGTAAGGTTTGCTCATAGAAATAAGAAGGCTATTTGCACTTGGAGAATTAAAATCTATCAATCAATTTATGTTTAATCTACA